>NW_028251619.1:0-78497 GCF_964263255.1 Lissotriton vulgaris | reverse complement strand
AAGCTACACACTTACACAAACACCACTTTATTTATTCATATAGATAGTAACTCATACTTAGTGTGGTATAAAATCAATATTACAAGTATACCATTATCCATACATCAAGCATACAATCACTGAGTCTTATGTATACTTATTTATATACAACAACTGTCACATACACTGCCTTTTTTATTTTTAGTTTGTTGGACATATATCATTGAGAAATATATTTACTCATCACCACACCCATAAAGAGATTCACTCACCTAAACAACTGTTTCCATATACAGTCTTAACTTCATATACCTACTAAATCAACTATTTACACATCTTTCGACAGTCACACACGTCCCACCCAACCACACACACATTCATTCACTATCCCATACAAATACTCACTTAACTAATTAATAACTAATATAGACTTTCACATACCTAGTAACCAACTTATGCAGTAGTTTACACTACAAGAGATAGAGTGATATAGGTATTCACACAGTTTAATCACTATCCCATATATTTAGTGAGACACTTTAAATTACTACCTTACACAGTCAATCACAGTAGTAGTAAATCCTCCATACAGACACTTCAACATCCACTCAGTCTTCAATGCAGTTTCCTATATATATAATTATTATATAAATAACAAACCAAATCACATTCACTGCATGATGTCATCAGTAAGGTCATCAGTGATGTCACTGACCATGTCATGAATGATGTAATATGTGACATCAACAGCAGTGGATTGTGGGCACGCGGGTTATACTTAGTACAACTAACTATAATGGAGGAATTTCTGAAATATTTATGAAAAGTGAAAGAAATACTCGCTTTAAACTGATGATCGCTATCATTTGAAAAGACTGGCAAAAAATATAGGATGGCTAGAAATGAATTAATTTTTGTAATCTTTGATATTACTTTATATAAAGAAATTAATGAATTTTGCTTTGATTATTGATGTTAAGCCAAACGAGAAGACAAACAAGTCAGTAATAGCGTCTGATGTCAGTTACAAAGATTGACTTGTGCTAGCTGCTTTTCATTTCTATGTTGAATGCAATTGCGCAAGTGCGAGAATACGGAAAATGGTGTGTAATGTTGGTAAACAATTCGTGGCCGAGGAAGGCGTCAGCCAAAACATGTCCCTCATTTTGTGATTAATAAATGGATATGAATTCACACCCGTGAGTGCGTTACATTCTTTTCCGTGGGATGGAAGTCTGAGCTGAATATATATCTCTCTCTCTCTCTCTATATATATATATATATATATATCAAGGCTGTTTTTGACGGCCGAAACGCGTCATGACGATGGCGAGGGAATAATAAAACCACTTTGAAATATATTCCTGGTGTCGAGAGATCTGTACCTGAGGAACGTGTGGGGAGCCACTCTCGCAGGACTTTGTTTTCATATATATATATATATATATATATATATATATATATATATATATATATATATATATATATACATACACATATATATATATATATATATATATATATATATATATATATATATATATATACATACATATATATATATACATATATATATATATATATATATATATATATATATATATATATATATATATATATATATATATATATTCACTGAAAAAAAACATAGGTTTCACACCAGTTATAGTTAGCTGGAAATTTTACTGACATAAAACCATTGAAATTCCCACGTTATAGTTAGTTGGACTCACTATAACGTGCGCGCCTGCAATGCACTGCTGATGACGTCACATATTACATCACTCATGACATGGTCAGTGACATCACTCATGACATCACTGATGACACCATCCAGTGAATGTGTGTCTTTCTGTAAAATAAATATGTTTTATATATGTATTTGTAAAGGTCGATGGAAGAATACATTTTTAAATAAGTGTCTAAATGGATGTTTAAAAAAAAAAATTTGATTGGTTAACTGGCTTATTAAGTGTATCTTAGTGAATACATATATTAGCAAGTAATGTTTAAATATTTAAATATATGTATCAGAGTTTCACTTTGTGTATAAGTGGCTGCATGGGTTGGTGAGTAGCTACATGTGTGTGTATATGGGTTATTAGATGTTTTTTTAGTATCAGTATGAGTGTCTGTATGGTTTGGTGGGGGTATTACTTAGCACATGGATGCATTAATGACTGACTCACTGTTTGTATGTGTTTTGAAGACAGCATATGTGCAGTACTGTATGGGTGGATTTAATAGGTTTTGTAAATGCTAATTCCTGACTATAACTGGTGTGAAACCTATGTTTTTTTCAGTGAATTTCATAGGTTTTTTAAATGCTAATTCCTAACTATATATAGGGCCTCAAACCTATGTTTTTTCAGTGAATTTCAAAGGATTTTTAATAGAAAATTTCTATAGCTATGAAATGTAATATTTTTTATATTGAATCCTATATTGTATATTTATGTAATACAATTTTTTTATGTATATTGTTCATGTTTTTTTTTTTTTTTTTGCCCTGGAGCGCTCCCGGTGCGCGTCCCGGTGAGCGCACCGGTAAGCGCAGTCTTGCGGCGCGCCCCAGGGCGTGTACCGGTGAGCGTCCCGTTAGCGCTTTTGCCGCGAACGAAAACATCATTGTGACGTATCGCGTAGCCGCGTCCGCGTGATACGCACGGCGTAAATGCACCTGGAAGCACTCGAGCGCTTACGCGACGCGCCCCTGGGCGCGCCCCGGGTGCGCGCGGGGGCACGTAGCGTAAGTGCGTTGGGTCATGTGACCTAAAAATAACACTTTTTATTGGCTCAGGACAGTTTTGGTTTTGGTTTCCAAATGATGAAAGCCCTGGTCATGTGACCTGAAAATAACACTTTTCATTGGTTCAGGACAGTTTTTTTTTCCTAATGATGAAAGCCCCCACCTTTTTTCCTCATTCTCACTTTGTACTTTGAGTGAAGAAGACCTGTTGAAAGACCTCTCTGTACCTTTTGGACTGAAAAATGGCTTCAGTAGCAGCAGCAGCAGGAGCATCTCAGCCACCACCACCACCACCACCACCAAGAGGACCACCACAACACCACAGTGGTGGAGATGAAGAAGAGGAGGAGGAGGAGGAGGGGAGGAGGATATTCCTGCCAGAAGATAATACCCCATATAGGCCAAAGCAGCACATTATATGGGAGTTTTTTCCATCCCAAAGGACCAAAAAAAATTGAATGCGCCAAGGGTTACTTGACTAATCTGTGGCATTGAACTTTCAAGGGGGAACCCTAACAAGAAATACTCATTTGGCAATAACACCATGATTCGCCACATGCAGCGCAGGCATCCTAACAACTATGCTGCGGCAGAGGTCCGAGAACTGGCCAGAAACCCTCCCCAATCTTCACCCAGCACCTCCAAAAGAAAGCAACCCACTCCAAGACAAGGGAGATGGTCCCAAACATACAACCCCAGTTTGGGGAATACAAGATCACTTGTATATTTTGTGGTAAAACTATCACCTATGGTGAGCAAAGCATAAAGCTCATCAACCGTGCTGGTGACAACCACAATTGCCCCAAAGAAACATAATTTTTTCCTGTTTTTTTTTGCTCCAGTTGAACCGTTTACAATTCCCTGTTTTTTGTTTCTCCCCATAAAAATAACAAAAAAAATATAAAATTCTTCATAACAGCCAAAAAAAGTACAAAATGTTCAAAAATACATTAAAAAAATAAACAGTTCTTTTTAGAACTGCCTCCAATTTATAAAAAAAAGGCTACATTTTTTAAAAACTCTTTCATTCTTTTTGCCCCATGGTACGCTCCCCGGTACACTCCCCGGTGCGCGTACCGGGCGCTCCTCCCGCGCAAATCGAAAAAAAAAATAATTCTTTTTTTGCCCCGCGGGGCCCTTTTATGGCCCCCACATCAAACCTAGGGGGTCAGGGGGGGTCTACTCCGCCCCCTTTTGGTCATTTCCCCCTTTGTTTTTGCCACCTCTTGTGTCTCGATCCTACCGAGACACAAGATGGCGGCCGCTCCGGACTGTTTGGAATGTTGACAGACACCCGAGAGCCAGTCAGCTTTCCGCCCGCGAACTCGCATAGCGCGCTGGTTCGCGCCCCGGTGCGCGTACCGGGGCGCGCTTATAGATATATATATTTTTTTCAACCTAAATTACTCAAAATCCACTGCAGCACATATCTTGAGAAATAGCAAAGGCACATCGGGCTACCAGTCCCTACAATTTTGCCAAGTTTGGTGGAAATCCATTCAACCGTTCGGGCTAAAAGTGATTTTGTCCGCCCTATGGAAATTAACATGGGGAAAACATGTTTTGGGACCCTCCTTTTATCTCAGCCCCCGCTTGATGAATCCCCTCCAAACTTTCAGGGAAGGACCGGAGCGCCGCGAGGCAAATTTGAGGAAATGTTCAGGCAGATTCCTCAACTGGCACCAAAGTTAATCCCAATAGAATTTTGCAAATTCCCTATTCAAAATAATCCTAACTATAACTACCTACTGGCGACCGCCAGTAGGTAATATATATATATATATATATATATATATATATATATATATATATATATATATATATATATATATATATATATATATATATATATATATATATATATATATATATATATATATATATATATTCACTGAAAAAACCATAGGTTTCACACCAGTTATAGTTAGGAATTAGCATGTAAAAAACCTATTAAATTCACAGAAAAAAACAGAGGTTTCACACCAGTTATAGTTAGCTGGAAATTTTACTGACATAAAACCATTGAAATTCCCACGTTATAGTTAGTTGGACTCACTATAACTTGCGCGTGCAATGCACTGCTGATGACATCACATATTACATCACTCATGACATGGTCAGTGACATCACTCATGATTACCGAGAGACAAGATGGCAGCCGCTCCGGACTGTTTAGAATGTTTACAGACACCCGAGAGCCAATCAGCTTTCCGCGCGCAAGTCGCGTGTCGCGCCCGGTGCGCTCGCCGGTGCGCGCACCGGGGCGCGCATATAGATATATATATTTTTTTTAACCTAAATTACTCAAAATCCACTGGAGCACATATCTTGAGACATAGCAAAGGCACATCGGGCTACCAGTCCCTACAATTTTGCCAAGTTTGATGGAAATCCATTCGGCCGTTCGGGCTAAAAGTGAGGTCGACCGCCCTATGGAAATTAACATTGAGAAAACGCGTTTTGGGACACCCCTTTTATCTCGGCCCCCGCTTGACAAATCCCCGCCAAACTTTCAGGGAAGGAGCGGGGCGCCGCAAGGCCATTTTGAGGACATTTTCAGGCAGATTCGTCAACCAGCGCCAAAGTTATTTCAAATAGAATTTTGAGATTTAACATTGAAAAAAAATCCTAACTATAACTACCTACTGGCGACCGCCAGTAGGTAATATATATATATATATATATATATATATATATATATATATATATATATATATATATATATATATATATATATATATATATATATATATATATATATATATATATATATATATATATATATATATATATTCACTGAAAAAACCATAGGTTTCACACCAGTTATAGTTAGGAATTAGCATGTAAAAAACCTATTAAATTCACAGAAAAAAACAGAGGTTTCACACCAGTTATAGTTAGCTGGAAATTTTACTGACATAAAACCATTGAAATTCCCACGTTATAGTTAGTTGGACTCACTATAACTTGCGCGTGCAATGCACTGCTGATGACATCACATATTACATCACTCATGACATGGTCAGTGACATCACTCATGATTACCGAGAGACAAGATGGCAGCCGCTCCGGACTGTTTAGAATGTTTACAGACACCCGAGAGCCAATCAGCTTTCCGCGCGCAAGTCGCGTGTCGCGCCCGGTGCGCTCGCCGGTGCGCGCACCGGGGCGCGCATATAGATATATATATTTTTTTTAACCTAAATTACTCAAAATCCACTGGAGCACATATCTTGAGACATAGCAAAGGCACATCGGGCTACCAGTCCCTACAATTTTGCCAAGTTTGATGGAAATCCATTCGGCCGTTCGGGCTAAAAGTGAGGTCGACCGCCCTATGGAAATTAACATTGAGAAAACGCGTTTTGGGACACCCCTTTTATCTCGGCCCCCGCTTGACAAATCCCCGCCAAACTTTCAGGGAAGGAGCGGGGCGCCGCAAGGCCATTTTGAGGACATTTTCAGGCAGATTCGTCAACCAGCGCCAAAGTTATTTCAAATAGAATTTTGAGATTCAACATTGAAAAAAAATCCTAACTATAACTACCTACTGGCGACCGCCAGTAGGTAATATATATATATATATATATATATATATATATATATATTCACTGAAAAAACCATAGGTTTCACACCAGTTATAGTTAGGAATTAGCATGTAAAAAACCTATTAAATTCACAGAAAAAAACAGAGGTTTCACACCAGTTATAGTTAGCTGGAAATTTTACTGACATAAAACCATTGAAATTCCCACGTTATAGTTAGTTGGACTCACTATAACTTGCGCGTGCAATGCACTGCTGATGACATCACATATTACATCACTCATGACATGGTCAGTGACATCACTCATGATTACCGAGAGACAAGATGGCAGCCGCTCCGGACTGTTTAGAATGTTTACAGACACCCGAGAGCCAATCAGCTTTCCGCGCGCAAGTCGCGTGTCGCGCCCGGTGCGCTCGCCGGTGCGCGCACCGGGGCGCGCATATAGATATATATATTTTTTTTAACCTAAATTACTCAAAATCCACTGGAGCACATATCTTGAGACATAGCAAAGGCACATCGGGCTACCAGTCCCTACAATTTTGCCAAGTTTGATGGAAATCCATTCGGCCGTTCGGGCTAAAAGTGAGGTCGACCGCCCTATGGAAATTAACATTGAGAAAACGCGTTTTGGGACACCCCTTTTATCTCGGCCCCCGCTTGACAAATCCCCGCCAAACTTTCAGGGAAGGAGCGGGGCGCCGCAAGGCCATTTTGAGGACATTTTCAGGCAGATTCGTCAACCAGCGCCAAAGTTATTTCAAATAGAATTTTGAGATTTAACATTGAAAAAAAATCCTAACTATAACTACCTACTGGCGACCGCCAGTAGGTAATATATATATATATATATATATATATATATATATATATATATATATATATATATATATATATATATATATATATATATATATATATATATATATATATATATATATATATATATATAAAAGCAAGCAGACCGAGTCCTATCCAATAATGGCGGAACCGAGTAGGTCCGGACCTCACAAAGCCTCACGCCCAGCAGCGAAATACAGCCAGAAAGAAACCAGGAATCCTCAAATGGATAGCAGGGAAGACAGTTTATTCAAATGGAGATAATATATATATAACGCTCAGAAGTCCCTTCCCTCAAAAAGGAACGACAGCACTCCGGGGGTAGTGAGAATTAGCAGCGGTCTTTTTTATTTAATGAAAAATCAACAACAAACGTGTTTCGGCGTCAGCCTTCGTCAGTGTCAATGACACTAAGCACATGACTCAATTTTAAAGCTCCTTCGAGGTGACAGACATAGGTAAAGGACTAACCCTAGGTCTAATATAAGCACCATCTTGTAGTGGATAAAATGTGCACATTAACACATACAATTATCCTCCAAGTAAAGAGATCATACCGTGTATCGGTTAGAAAAACAAGTGGTAAATGCAAAAATTAATAATTATACAAATATATAATGTGACAACATCTAGCCGTGGATCAGCATAGGTCCTTTCATTATCAGTCTGTCCCTATAAGAGTGAAGCTTAAATCAGCATGACAGTCAAAATAGCGAATACACCAATGAATACACACATATATACACACAAAAATACACAGAGTGATGTATATACACTAAATGGTTAACCTGACTCAGATATCTTTACCTCATGTTATCTTAAGAGCCTAGGGTAAAAATAGACGATGGCCATAATACGTCTTATCTCTGTCAAGCGGGGTTAAACAAATACCCCTACACACATCTCTTCCATATAAGACAGAAAAAATTAAACGAAAAAAGAAGAAGGAATAAAGTAAAAGAAGAAAAGGGAAGGTGAAGAGGGAAGAAGAGAAATATATATCTATATATATATTAAACACCAAATGCCCAAAAGCTGTTTCGGAGGGTCACTCTGCCAAAAGAACACCATCCGGCTTGACTTTTCCTGCTCCCCACTGCATGCTTGTAAGTTCTGTCTGCCGTACGCGTTTCGATGCACCTTGCATCTCATCAGAGGCTTGCTGTCACAATTCAGAGGAAGTGGCTCTCTTTCATTTCCATTAAGAACCGGCTGGATTAGTTCAGCCCCGCGCCCCGCATGGCATGCTGGGAGCGGAGTGGATAAGTGTGGCTCAATGATTAGAGCGGCAGACCCTGATGCAGAGGTCTAGCCCTGGACCAGGGTTCAATTCCCCGCCCCGGCGGATCTTGGGCTCAAAATTCCACAGACCTGATCATTCTCGCCTCGGTGCCTATTCCAATCATGGAGTCCCACTTTGCAACTCTGGGCAATAGCTTGCTTAATCTCCACAACGGCCCCACAACGCTAAGGATGCCTGGCCTCCACCTTGGGGGTGCCCAGGAGTGGACGCCTCACAGGGAAAGCCAGGATGGGTTCCACAGCGGTATTCGTACAAGCGCCTTGAGACCCTTGCGGGTGAGTAGTGCGCTATACAAGTATCAATTTACATTACATTTAATTTACATTAGTTCCTGGAAGATTGATTTGTTATTTTCCATTAGTGGGTACCTCTTGTAATTGTGTAATTGTCCGCTTAACTTTCCTTGGTAGGATCAGTCACGAGGTGGAAAGACAATGTACTTCGGTCTTTCAGTGCTGCCTTCCATGAATTGGTCTCATGGTGCCGCTTCTCAGTTGACCATCAAGGGACGATCAATTTGTTTATAAGAGAAGGTGCTCCCTCCACGACGTGGGCCGCCGTTGATATATTAAACACCAAATGCCTGAAAGCTGTTTCGGAGGGTCACTCTGCCAAAAGAACAACATCCGGCTTGACTTCCTCTGAATTGTCTTTCCACCTCGTGACTGATCCTACCAAGGAAAGTTAAGCGGACAATTACAACCTAGGTCATAGCTTTCCAAACTTTCCATGTTGGTGACACACCTTTTTGTGAAAAAAATTTCAGGGACACGGTAATGCGAGCGAGCGCAGCGAGCGAGCACGAACCACCCAATGGGGGTTTGGGGGGTTCTCCCCCCAAGAAATTTTTGAAAAAGTAGTGGGCAAATGGTGCATTTCCAAGCAAATTTGAGAAAGCATGAAGGTTAATAAAGGAATTGTTAATCTGGTCTAACAAAGCCAGTGACTGGCAAAACTGAGTGTAAGAAAGGTTAGGTTTGTGCATGAAGCAAGAATATAATAATGCACTCGTTGACTTATGCTCCAGTGGTATAAGGCAAAAAAAGGGCAGGTGCATGCCCTGCCAACCCTTTCAACCACGCACAAAGTCCACCTGTTGCCTTGCTGAATATGAGTTATACAAAAATACATTCTGGAAGGGGGAATTGTGAGTGATAAAAGAATCATGCAACTTATCAACCGGACTCTGCGCATTGAACTCAGGTGGGACAGCTTTCCTCTGCGCAACCTGCCAAATAAGACTACACGTATGTTTTCCATTCAGCACTTTGAGCTAAAATTAGCTGCATATGAGAGAGAAGGACAAATACATGTCATAGAAATTGTAAATATCAAAATGTATGGGGACACAACATATCGCACGAAAACTGTTCGTTGATTTTTAAAAACAATTTATGATTTGTAATATAACACATACATTTCCAAAACATGATGTCCTTTATGACTAACAATATGTAAATATGTGAAAGAATGAAAAACTTTGAATAAAAACAACAGCATTTACTATTTTATTGAGATGAATGAGGTGGATAAGATTAACACAGCTGGTCAATATTTGGTGGAATATTAGATAAAGACACTGATGCAATCATAGTCTTGGATTTCAGCATTTGGAAAGTGTCTCATAGCACAAGAATTACAACATGTGCATAAAAACAACAGCACTTGTCTTACTTTTTCAATGAGATATATGAGGCTGAAATGACGAACACAGTTGGTCAATATTTGGTTGAATATTTGATAAAGACACTCGCATTTCATCATCAAGCATTTTTAAGCATCCACGTTTCAGTGTCTTTAAGTTTGTCATTGTTGAAAAGGATACTTCACAAATGTACGTAGTAGAAAACTGCAAGAGAATTTTTAACGCTTTTTTACCTAGGTTTGGATGCATTTTTTTAACACGAACCCAAAAGCTGTCTAAATCACCCTCTGAATGCATCAAGAGCATACTTCGATCATTTTTTATTTCAGCTAATTCTTCTTCTTCAATAAGAGAGAAGTTCCCAGGTGCAGCTGAAAGGAATGGATTTCTGATCCAATCATAGTCTTTGATTGCAATATTTGGAAAGTAATGAGAAACCTTCTCTCCGAGCAATGTTAAATGGTCAACAATCAGCGGGCTGATATTGCATTTCATCTGGCACTCATCTGTTTTGGAAAACATTTCAAAACTACCTTCTTTCACTTTCCTTTCCCAAATTTTTATTTTGTCTCTCAAACCACAAATTTTATCTACTGCTGTTAAGATATTTTCTCCTTTTCCTTGCATACTGGTGTTAATTTTATTCAAATGTTCAAATACATCAGCAAGATATGCCAATTTTGTGCACCAAAGTTTGTTTTGTATTAGACCACAGAATTCGTGCTGCTTATGGTCCTCAAAAAGTTTAAGCATCATGTCACGCAATTCGTATACACGACAAAGCACTCGACCTCTTGAGAGCCAACAAACGTCTGTATGCAGTAGGAGCTTTTGAAACCTTGCCCCCATTTGTTCACAAATATGAGCAAATATTCTTGATTTAAGAGGCCGACTTTTAATGTAGTTCACCATTTGAATCACTTTGTCCATAACTTCCCTTAATTCATTCCCAATGGTTTGCGCGACTAGTGCCTCGCGATGTAAAAAGCAATGAGTAAATATGATACTTTCATTTTCTTTCTTTGCTAAAGCTATAAAACCTTTTGTTGAGCCAACCATTGATGGTGCGCCATCCGTGCATATCCCAACACAATTTAACCAGCGCAAATTATTTTCCTTCATGAAGCAATCTAAAGTTTGAAATATATCCTCACCTCTAGTTCTCAATGGAAGTTCTAGGCAACACAGGAATTGCTCAATAATTGTGTCAATATGAATGAAACGTATAAAAACCAGTAATTGAGCTAACCCACTGACATCTGTTGATTCATCTAGTTGCAATGCAAAGATCATATTGTCATCTTGAAAAATATCCTTCATTTGCAGCTTAACGTTAGCAGACATATCTTGAATCCGTCTTCCAATTGTGTTATCTGCCAAAGGGATTTTATTAACCTCAGTCTCAAATTCTGGCCCAAACATTGTCCGAACAATAGCACAGCAAGATTGCCTAATGGTGGTTTCGGCAACAGTGTGCGGTTCCTTGTTTTTGGCAATTATTTGAGCAACCAAGTAACTTGCCTTTTGAGCTTTCTCTGATGTCTTCATTCTCTTTGTGAAGGATGCAGACTGCTTCCTTACAGATTTTGCAAGCTCAATAAAGTATTCCACTGTTTTTTTTGACAAATGGCTGTGTTTTGTGGTCAAATGGCGTTTTAATTTATTTGGCACCATACTTTCATTTGCCAGTATTTCCCCACAAACTAAACACTGGGGACAAGGATGGTTTTCATTACCAGAAAATGTGAACCCCAGTTCCATATAAGCTTTCTTATATAAACGGGGATTGGCGATTTTCCCTTTACACTTCTTATGCACCGAGAAAGATTGTTCAGTTGATTCTTGGGTGCTCTGCTCAATAGCTGCTACATTTTGTTCTTCGCAAACGTCATCGTCACCAGCTTTTCGCTTCCGAATTAGAAACTTATCCATTTTGAGTTCCTGTTTGCCTTCCGGGAAAATTAAATGTGGTAATCTACAGATAGGAAGAACATGAGATACGAAGTTTAAAAATCTTACGCCTCGCTTACAGTCTGGATTCTCTCCAGTAACATTTCAGGATTTGAGTACTAGATAATCATGTAAAATCAGAGCTCAAATGGTATTCAATATGCTCACTAAAAACAAGCACAACAAAGGTTCAAGCTGGGGCCAGTGCAACTAAGCGCGAAAGGTCTTTGGCATGGGGTGGACATGAAAACTGACCATGGGCAGAACACAGAAAAACATGGTTGTCAATGCTCTGCTGTGCAAGCCAAGCAGGGCATGAGTGGAGGGGTACAGTAACGCTATTGGCATACAATTAATTTGCCGCCAATCTCAGAGGTGTAGTTTGTATCCCATGATGCTAAGTTAGTTAACTAGTATGGCGCCAATCTCGGAGATGTGGTTACAACTAGGTGCTCATTGTGTCAATTAGAATGCCAATCAGAGTGGGGTCTCATTTAGTATAATATGCCTCTTTTAACTAGGGATGAACCTGTCTTGTGGAATCTCATTACAAAGTTACCAAGTTATTCTAGTTTTGCTGTACAGACAGTTCAGTCTTGGTCCATAATTTATATATTCGTCCTGCGCCAGTGCTGTGTCACACATTTTTCTATAATAGATCAAGGAGTGCAGAGATATCATGCTACCACTGATCCATGAGTTCATGCTTTGCACCGGCAAGAGAAGTGTTTAGGCATGCTATCTGAACTAAGGTGTCATAGGATATAATTCACTTACAGCCCTGTCAAGTTTCCCGGGTTCTTGCATGATGTGCGCCTCCAGTCCAAGTTTCTTCTTTGAATTCCAAGTCTTGTAGTTTTGTTTATTCCATTGCAAAACTGGACTACAAGTCCCAGGTTTCAAGAAAAAAAACCTGGCCTGAAGCAGCACATCAGACAAAGATCTTGGAAGTTATGCATGCACTTGTAATGAGGCAGATGAGATGTTGGCCATGTTTGTGACCTAAGACTTGTTCCTGTTCTAAGGGTCTTACTGCACTGAACAGGGCGTTTTAGGTCTCCTTTTTTGCAGTTTGTACCCAAAAGTTGACGTTCAGTGAGTGACATAATTTTCTGGCAAGCAAGCATTACTTTTATGTTCCTTCCCGGTGTGTCAAACTCTTTCTTCGACCCAAATGCACAAGCTTCAAGCATCCACAAGCATCAGACATCCACAAGCATCAGACATCCACAAACATCAGACATCCACAAGCATCAGGCATCCACAAGCATCAGGCATCCACAAGCATCAGGCATCCACAAGCATCAGGCATCCACAAGCATCAGACATCCACAAGCATCAGACATCCACAAGCATCAGGCATCCACAAGCAACAGACATCCACAAGCAACAGACATCCACAAGCAACAGACTCCACAAGCATCAGACATCCACAAGCATCAGACATCCACAAGCATCAGACATCCACAAGCAACAGACTCCACAAGCATCAGGCATCAGACATTCACAAGCATCAGACATCCACAAGCGTCAGACATCCACAAGCGTCAGACATCCACAAGCGTCAGACATCCACAAGCGTCAGGCATCCACAAGCATCAGACATCCATAAGCATCAGGCATCCACAAGCATCAGGCATCCACAAGCATCAGGCATCCACAAGCATCAGGCAACCACAAGCATCAGGCATCCACAAGCATCAGGCATCCACAAGCATCAGACATCCACAAGCATCAGACAGGCATCCACAAGCAACAGACATCCACAAGCAACAGACATCCACAAGCAACAGACTCCACAAGCATCAGACATCCACAAGCATCAGACATCCACAAGCATCAGACATCCACAAGCATCAGGCATCCACAAACATCAGACATCCACAAGCATCAGACATCCACAAGCAACAGACTCCACAAGCATCAGGCATCAGACATTCACAAGCATCAGACATCCACAAGCGTCAGACATCCACAAGCGTCAGACATCCACAAGCGTCAGGTTCAAATAGGTTATCTCAATGTTTCAAGCTTTATTACAAATGTCACAAAAATATGTTAATATTTCACTTCTGTTCTTGGATTTTCGTCACAATAAAATACACTGAACATAATCTTTACAAAAGTTATTTACAAAAGTTTAAGCTATTGCCATTATAAATAACAATAACTTTTAAGTATTAATTATTTAAAAAAATTAAAAGCCATTGTTATTTGTAATATCAATACATCTAAGTCACGTTCAAGTGCATGTTGATCCAGTCCTAACTCCGCATGAATGCACTTGTTTTGTGAGTTGGGATGCAGAAGGAGTTTTTGACTGAAACGCAGTGCTGAGCCTTAGAGCATCACTGGATAGAACACCAGTGGGAAGTACTGATGTGGGTGGCCCCACAGAATTTACCTTGATCGAAGTGAGAGGGAGTGCTTGGCCTGCGTCAGAGGACTGACAAATTAATCTGCTATGGGGGCGATCCTAGGAGCAAGGCTCAGCTGGAGAGAGGCAAAGCAGATTACGGGGACTGAAAGCCTGGGAGGCAGGACTGGTGATGCCTCTGCAGTACAACACAGCCAAAAAGGTACTAGCATTGCTCGAGCTGGCAGAAGTCAATGACAGACAACAGAATGGGAAAACCCAGGACAACAAAGAGCCCTACTGGATAACAAAAATGCACCTGCAGCAGAGGATAGGGTGGGGGTGAATGACTGACAGGCTCGACCTTATCCTGGTGGCCATCTAGGACAATGGAACTATGATAGGCCATCCTTAAAGTGTTTCGTTATGAGGGCCGAGAATTGACAGTAACTGTTTCTAAACATGAATTATGACATTTCTGTGAGTCAACAAAGACATAGGTTTGTCACGTGGCCTACACATAGCCAAAGTAGCAATATTTGTAACGAAAGTATTACCCGATAAACCATATATAAATGGATCTGTTAGTTTGTATAACGCACATCCTGAACTGAGTTACTCCAAGGGGCTTTCAGATTGGTCGCTCAAAGAAAAGAAAATAAAGAAAGTTAACTAGGATCACACAGTTTATTCAAGTGAGGAAGCTGGAATTTGAGACCATGTTTCTTTGTTATACATTGTGCAATTTAGCCTATGGGTTTATTTTGTCTTCAATTTCCCATTTACAAGCAAATGGCATTGTTTGTCTTAATTTCCTTAATGAGCATGATTAGTACACGTTGTTCAGTAAATACATATCTCATGGTAAATCAGTTTAATGCTAGACATGTAATTATTAATTCCGATAAATACATCATGTGGGGGCATATTAACAAGGGCATTAGGGCAAATGGATGCAATGGCAATCTAATTCACTGAGGACAGACTAAAAGAAAACGATGGACATAGTAGCAGAGGCTAAACTGAAGCTCATCAATGTAGAACTGAATTCTTGATACTTGACCAGTAACAAAATAAACACACACGAGAGAATCCGTTTCACAGAGTTCTCTGCCGAAGAGTAAGAAGGGATTGTCAGGTGGGACTTCTGAAGAGCACAGAGGGGCTAAATTTGAGATGTTCCAACAGCACAGCCTGAGGAACATAGAGGCGCAATGATAATTACAAACATTTCTGAGTAAGCCCACAGAAATCCTGCTGACATGGCAAAGGAAATGAACATGAAGACAAACAGATTGTATTTCAGCTGTCCTGGGTGAGCTGCCAGAGACGCTGCAGAGGCCTTCACAGTAATTCACCCCACTTCCAAATGAACTATTAGTGTCACGGCGAAAATAGCTTCTCGATTACCCTCCTGAACAAAGCTAGTGAAAATGCTTTTTGTACGAGGCCCTTTGCACAGGATTAATGAACTGGAAATAAAAACAGATGGCCTTGCATAATATAAACAATTCCCGGAATGAACGTCCACTGGTTGTATATAATTATTTCCCATACCGTTATTTTACCTTTTTTATTTCGTGTGCGTGTGTGCATGGAGGCGAGCTTACCTGCTGTATAATCCGAGAGTCAAGATCACGAGGCTCCGCTCCACAGCTGCTCTGCCCTTTGCCCTTCGCCCTTCACCCTCCGCCTTCCGCCTTGTTGCGTGCACGTCGAAATCCTTTGTGAGAGGGCTCAAGTCGCATTCCCCGGCCAAATATCGGCCGGCCTGCCTACGTCATCGAGGCGCATCACGTGACACACCTACGTGTGGGGCGCGACACAGTAACGTGTCGCGCCACACAGTTTGGAAAGCACTGACCTAGGTAGTTATAGTTAGGATCGTTTTCCATAGGAAATCCGCAACATTCTATTGGGAATAACTTTGACGCAGATTGAGGGATCTGCCTGTAATTCTCCTTAAATTTGCCTTGCTGCGCTCCGCTCCTTCCCTGAAAGTTTGGGGGGGATTCGTCAAGCGGGGGCTGAGATAAAAGGGGGTCCCAAAACGTGTTTTCCCCATGTTAATTTCCATAGGGCGGTTGGACTCACTTTTAGCCCGAACGGCTGAATGGATTTCCACCAAACTTGGCAAAATTGTAGGGACTGGTAGCCCGATGTGCCTTTGCTATGTCTCAAGATATGTGCTCCAGTGGATTTTGAGTAATTTAGGTTAAAAAAAATATATATATCTATAAGCGCCCCCCGGAAAGTGCACCGGGGCGCGCTCCAGCGCGCTACGCGAGGTTCGCGAGCGGAAAGCTGATTGGCTCTAAGGTGTCTGTCAACATTCCAAACAGTCCGGAGCGGCCGCCATCTTGTGTCTCGGTAGGATCGAGACACAAGAGGTGGCAAAAACAAAGGGGGAAATGACAAAAAGGGGGCAGGGTAGACCCCCCCTGACCCCCTAGGTTTGATGTGGGGGCCATAAAAGGGCCCCGCGGGGCGATTTTTAAAATTTTTTTTTTACTTCCGCGGGGGGACCGCCCGGTACGCGTACCATGGGGAAAAAAGAATGACAGAGTTTTTAATAAATGTAGCATTTTTTTATAAATTGGAGGTAGTTCTAAAAAGAACAGTTTTTTTTATTCTTTTTGTTGTTTTAAATTTTATTATTGTTTTTTGGAACATTTTTTACTTTTTTTGGTTTTCATGAACAATTTTATATTTTTTTTGCAATTTTTATGGGGACAAACAAAAAACAGGGAATTGTAAACGGCTCAACTGGAGCAAAAAAAAACAGGAAAAAATTAAGGTTTGTTTTGGCAGTTGTGGTTGTCTCCAGCACGGTTAATCAGTTTAATACTTTGCTCTCCATAGCAAATTGTAGTCCCGCAAAATTTACAAACAATTTTAAAATCTCCAAACTGGGGTTGGATATTTGGGACCATCTCCCTTGTCTCTGGACCCGATGGAGTGGGTTGTGTACTTTTGGAGGTGCTGCGAGAAGATTGGGGAGGGTTCCTTGTCAGTTCTCTGACCTCTGCCGCAGCATAGTTGTTTGGATCCCTGCGTTGCATATGGCGAATCATAGTATTGTTGCCAAAAGAATACTTTTTGGCAGGGTTCCCCCTGGAAAGTACAGTGCCACAGATCAGACATGTCACTTTGGGAGCATTAACTTTCTTTAAGCCCTTTGGGATTTTAAAAAACTTCCAGACAATGTGCTCCTTTGGTTTATAGGGGGTATTATCTTCAGGCAGGAACCGCCTCTCCTCCTCCTCCTCCTCCTCCTCCTCCTCCTCTTCTTCTTCTCCACCACTGTGGTGTTGTGGTGGTCCTTGTGGCGGTGGTGGTGGTGGTGGTTGAGATGCTCCTGCTGCTGCTGCTACTGTAGCCATTTCTCACAAACAGGACTTCCTCAGTCAAAGTACAAAGTGAGAATGAGGAAAAAAGGTGGGGGCTTTCATCATTTGGAAAAAAAACAGTTCTGAACCAATGAAAAGTGTTATTTTCAGGTCACATGACCGGACGCGCTTACGTAGCGCGATCGTATGCGCTCGGGTGCGCTTACGCCGTGCGTATCAGGCAGACGCGGCTACGCGATACGTCACGATGGTGTTTTCGTTCGCGGCAATAGCGCTAACGGGACGCTCACTGGTACGCGCACCGGGGCGCGCCGCAAGACTGCGCTTACCGGTGCGCTTACCGGTACGCGCACCTGGAGCGCTACAGGGCAAATTTTTTTAAAAAAATTAAAAAAAACATGAACAATATACATTAAAAAAACTGTATTACATAAATATACAATATAGGATTCATTATAAAAAATATTATATTTCATAGCTATAGAACTTTGCTATTAAAAAACCTTTGAAATTCACAGAAAAACCTTAGGTTTCACACCAGTAATAGTTAGGAATTAACATTTAAAAAACCTATTAAATTCACTGAAAAAACCATAGGTTTGACACCAGTTAGAGTTAGCTGGAAATTTTACTGACATAAAACCATTGAACTTCCCACGTTATAGTTAGTTGGAGTCACTATAACTTGCGCGTGTAATACACTGCTGATGACGTCACATATTACATCACTCATGACATGGTCAGTGACATCACTCATGACATCACTGAAACCCTCCCCAAACTACAAGCACCACCTCGAAAAGAAAGCAACGCACTCCGTCGGGACAAGAGGCAAGAGAGACAATGCCTTGCATTCAGCCATGGTTTGCGGATTTCCGAATACCCTGTAAATATTGTGGGAAGACCATCTCCCACGGAGAACAGAGCGTAAAGCTCATCGTCCTTGCTGGGGACAACCACAAATGCCCCAATAAACCCTAATTATTTCTTTTCTTTTTTTTTTTGCTCCAGTTGAGCCATTTTCAATTCCCTGTTTTTTCGTTTCTCCCCATGAAAAATACAAAAAATATATAAAACTGGTCAGAAAACCCCCAAAAAATTAAAAATGTTCAAAAAAACAATAAAAAAAATATAAAACAACAAAAAGAAGAAAAAAAACAGTTCTTTTTAGAACTACCTCCAATTTATGAAAAAAAGAATACATTTTTTAAAAACTCTGTCATTCTTTTTTCCCTATGGTCCGCTCCCCGGTGCACGTACCAGGCGCTCCCCCCGTGCAAATCATTTTATGCCCTTTTATGGCCCCCACATCAAACCTAAGGGGTTAGGGGGGTCTATCCCTGCCCCCTTATGGTCATTTCCCCCTTTTTTTCTACCTCTTGTGTCTCGATCCTACCGAGACACAAGATGGCAGCCGCTCCGGACTGTTTCGAATGTTTACAGACACCCGAGAGCCAATCAGCTTTCCGTGCGCACCTCGCAAAAGGCGCGCCCGGAGCGCTCCCCGGTGCGCGTACCGGGGCGCTGCCATAGATATATATATTTTTTTCAACCTAAATTACTCAAAATCCACTGAAGCACATATCTTGAGACATAGCAAAGGCACATTGGGCTACCAGTTCCTACAATTTTGCCAAGTTTGGTGGTAATCCATTCAGCCATTCGGGTTAAAAGTGAGTTTGACCGCCTTATGGAAATTAACATGGGGAAAATACGTTTTGGGACCCCCCTTTTATCTCGGCCCCCGCTTGACAAATCCCCCCCAAACTTTCAAGGAAGGACCGGAGCTCCGTGAGGCAAATTTGAGGAAATTTTCAGGCAGATTCGTCAACCGGCGCCAAAGTTATTCCAAATAGAATTTTGAGGTTTTGCATTGAAAAAAATCCTAACTATAACTACCTAATGGCGACCGCCAGTAGGTAATATATATATACCGAGATCAACGCCTTACTCAAGAAACTCAAGAAACCCAAGGCGGATCCCAAGACCTCAAGAACTTCTGACCCATCTCCCTGCCTCTGTACCTGGCAAAGGTCATTGAGAAGACCGTCAACGAACAACTGACCCGCTACCTCAAGGAGAACAACATCCTGGACCCTTCCGAGTCCTGGTTCCGCAGCAACTACAGCATGGAGACTGCCCTCATCGCCGCCACCCATGACATCAAGTCCCTGCTGGACAATGAAGAAATGGCGGCCCTCATCCTCCTGGACCTGTCAGCCGCCTTTGACACGGTCTGCCAGCACACACTACGAACACGCCTCCACAATGCCGGGATCCAAGAGAAGGCCCTGGACTGGACAACCTCTTTCCTCTCTGGCAGAACACAGAGCGTCCGCCTTCCCCCCTTCCGCTCCGAAGCCACCAAGATCATCTGTGGCGTACCCCAGGGCTCAACCCTCAGCCCAACTCTGTTTAACATCTACATGGCACCGCTTGCCCACGTCGCCCGTCGGCACGACCTCAACATCATCCTACTCCAATGACACCCAGCTGATCCTCTCCCTCACCAAGGACCCCCACACCACCAAAACCAACCTTCACAGAGGAATGAAGGCCTCGGTGAATGGATGAGGAACAGCCGACTGAAGCTGAACTCAGACAAGACAGAGGTCCTCATCCTCGGATCCACCCCTTCGGCCTGGGATGACTCCTGGTGGCCAACCGCACTGGAAACCGCTCCAACACCCACTGACCACACATGCAACCTAGGGGTCATCCTCTACACCACCCTCTCCATGACTAAACAGGTCAATGTCATCTCCTCCTCCTGCTTCAACACCCTCCACATGCTCCGCAGGATCTACAAGTGGATTGTTATAGAAGAGGAATAGGAGATTTTTCGGCGACATCTGTAATACAGCTTAGGAATTATTAGAACGTACGTGATCAGATATTCTTTTCAGGGAGCATATTTTACGAAATTGCATAATAAAAAATATAGCTTTCATACATACTTTGTTACTTTAAATATTTGAAAAACCCTACATTTCTGAATGTTATTTTCTAATTTCCATTCTTGTCATTTGCGGTTCCTATTCACCTTCTCCCTAAAGAATATATAGGACCAGTTCTGCATATTATGATAGTACCGTCCTATATATGAGTGAGTATGTGATTTGTTAGCGGAACAGTGAGCGATCTCTAAGCACTACGACAGAATGTTCCTGAATTCTACAGAATACAAATTTGAAAAATAATAATGCATACATTTCTATGTAATATGAAGTCACTTGTATTTAAGTGTTTTTTACTTGTTCTCCTGACCTCAGATAATGTAGTGCGGGAGTGTTTGTTGTAGCACTTCTATTCTACTTTATCTAAGAGTAACTGATGCCCTCTTACATTATCAAGAATATGGGGCAACACTTTTACAAAACTATTGCTGAAAAAAGGAGGGTATGGCCACGCATAACTGATATTTTATGAAATTGCATTTTTAATTGTCACCCTTTCATGTATACAGCGTCAGTTTCTGAAGAAAGTTTATTTGTATTTGCTAAAAAAAAACTTTTTCAAAACTAGACTGAAATTTTTGCTAGGCAGCCACACCTCCCCATCAGAAAAGTAAACACCACATTATAAGTGAATAGTGCTCCTGGGAAGTATCCCACCCACAAACTTGATAAAAAAAACACCGCAAGACACTGTCATTTTCCCGCCTGATTTGTAAACCACATGGCAATTATATGAATGGCCCTTAAAACATACAAAAACAATTTTTACCTTTATAATCCCTTTCCACCACTTTGTGACCACTGTACAGAGTTAATTGGGTTCCTAACCTCCCCTCTACTACTTTCTTTACCCATACTCCTTTGGAAGTGCGTCACAAAATCACTGACAACAGTAAACCGTTCCCACCCAATGAAGAGCAAACTTATGCTCGAAACACTTTAGCCAATAAAATGTCCATGTTGTTCCGCAGAGGAGGAAGGAATGACTGCCAAAACTTCTACTTTTAATGCTTCATAGCCAAAGAACATTAAACTTTGTAAGGTCCCGCTTGGAACACGTTACCCAATGAAATGTCCCTAATACTCTGCGAAGAGGGAAGAAATCGCTGACAACACTTCTACTTTCAACAGTTTACAGCCAATCAACATTAAGCTTGGGAAGGTCCTCCTTGGGGCACGTCAGCAAATCAGATTTCCCTCCTACTCCGCAGAGCGGAAGTGAATGGCTGGCAACACTTCTACTTTCAATAGTTTGCAACCAACCAACATAAAGCTCAGGAAAGTCCTCCTTACAACATGTAAGCCAATTAGATGTCCTTGCTAATCTCCGGAGCAGAAGTGAATTGCAGAAAACACTTCTACTTTCAATAGTTCACACCCAATGAACATTAAGCTCGTTGTTGGAACACCTTAGCCAATTAAACGTTAAATTTGTCCCACGTAAACATGCAGCACACGCCGTCCTACACATTAATAAATTTCCTGTAACAAAGTGACTCTATCCATAACAAAAGTGAACACTGCCTAATAAATAAACATTATTCCACATTATATTAAAGAAAAGCCACAATAAGCTGCATTGTTGTTTTCCCAATATAATTTACACAGCCTATTGCACCCCCCTCCCAACATGAGTGAAGCCCCGGGACTGTGGGGGCCCCAGTGAACCCATGTTATTATTTTTATTATATTTTCTACTGACTTCTTCAATGACTAACGGTTCCTATGGAAAACTTTTAAAACTCCAGCACAGTAACTGTTTCGATTAGCAACATAGTGTGGTGAACTTCTAACCTCTGGGCTCACTTAAGTGTTCCATGAACTGTTACTATCTTAACAGACAGTAATCAGTTTGGGGGTAGGGTTGGAAGGTACTATCTGTACAGAAACCGTTATATTTACCCAGGATCCTTCACATAACAGAAAGGAACGCAAAGTAAGACAGAATACTGTGTAGCAGATTTACAAGCCCCTTGAGCCACTTTCGCGTCACTTTTCCTATTTTAAAAATTATGCGACAGTAACGCAATGAACTTGTAAAGCTGTCCCTATGCACATTACGAGCAAAAGAAGTAGACAACTCTTTCAATTCTTTATCAATCACAATTTGACAGTGTTGCTTGACGATTCACAATGCACTTCAATAAATACTTCGTGCCTATTTAAATGGGAGACGAGATTGTCGACATTACAAAACTTAGTGGCATATTCACAAAGACGGAGTTAAAATTGTCGCCGCTTTAACGGCTGCAACCTACAACAAAAACGCCGAAAATGGACTTCAAAATCCTTTGTTATCTTACAGGAAGATTTTCTCAACATTGCTGTTTGCTATGCAACAGTGAGAGCCACCCCCAGAGCTATAAAATAAATGGTGGGTGTGAGCTGCAAGGCCACCCCCCCTGCAAAATTAGAAGTGGAAGGGCCTCAACGATCCCCTCAAGCCCCGGGAACCACCATCCCCCGGGGCTTTGTGTATTGTGGGAGAGAGGCTGCGTGGCCCTCCGCCTGGAGCCCTCGAGGGCCCTGGGGACCTCCACCCCAAAAGGCAGGCTCCTGCAGTGTCCCTGGGTGCCCACCCCTGGGACACTGCTGTTTGCTATGAGAGGGCAGGAGTCTTGCGGCTGCCGCCTTCCCATAGCAAACTTGGTTTGCATTTTGAAAGACAGAGCAGTGAAATCTGTTCTCAATTATTTCAAAATCCAAACCAGATAACTTTTCCACATGCAAGTTAGCATCTCCCCATGTGGAAAAGCAATGGCGACTCTCGAAGGACGCTGGGAGCCAGCTGGGACCGTGGGGACATTTTAGCTCCTCCCACGGTCCCCAGCATTTTCTGTAAGCCTAGGAGGTCGGGGTCCCTGGTGTGCACGCGCTGGATGCACGACTCATAATCTGTAGGGTGCCGGCATTGCTTTTCCACATGGAGAGCTACTAACATGCAGCTGCCCATCTGAAAAAGAAATCTGATTTATATTTTGAAAGAGAGAACAGATTTCCTTGCTATGGGAGGGCGGGATGGACACCTCAGCTCGGAACACTGCAGGAGCCGGCCCTCCCACAATACATAAAGCCCTGGGGAGTGGCGGTCCCCGGGGCTTTGGAGACCTTGCAGCCCCCAACCATTTTTTTCTGTAGCCCCGGGGGTGATGGGCCCTTGAGTGCTCCAGGAGGGGGGTGACGCAGTCCCCCTCCCACAATCCATAAAGCCCCAGAGAGTGGGGGGTCTCAGCAGCTTTGGGGACCTTGGACCCCTCCCCCCACTATTTTTTTTAGCCCCGAGGGTGACGATCCCCGGGGCTGGAGGCCACTTTGGGCCCCCCATAAAATTTAATAAGGTGGTAGCAGAGAGCTGTGGCTTGCAGTTCGGCGTTTTTCAGTTTGGCGTTTGGCGTTTTCTGCCGGAGCAGAGGAAAAGCAGAGGCGCTGTGTTTCAACTTTTAAAAACCGATAGCCAGAAGATTCGGGTTGCCACGTCCTTCAATAGACGACCCACGAGCACAGAGAACCTCAAGAAGCTGCGGGGTCCGGCAGTGCCAGCGTCTGCACCTTGCACCCTGGACTTGTAAGGGAGCGGAGGCGGCAGAGGCGGTAACCGCAGCAGGAGGGCTCTGTACATGCGGCCGCAACGCCCGTAAAGGAAGCCGCGTGCAATTTTAAAATCCCTGCTTCTCCGGCACTCGCCCTGAGTAAGAGGGAAACAACCATTCTTTGCAGTTAACGCAGATGAGAGGCAAACAAGCAGTGAAAGCCTACCCGTGCATCTCCCGCCGCCTGCACCCCTGTGAGGAGAGACCGGCCAGCCAGCCAGCTGATTGCACTTAGAAGCAGAAGCAGCTTCAGAGCGTGCAGCGGCAGCAGGGTCTTGCAGCAGGGTCTTGCATGAAAAGAAGGGGCGAAGCGAAGGCGATTCGACCTGAGGAAGCATCAGGCAGCATCAGGTTGGTGCAACCTCCCTCCCCCCCCCCCCTGTGGCGCCCCTGGTCCTTGCTCTCATCCTGCACATCCTGGCTCGACCCTGCCAGCACCTACATACATACCGGCCCGTATTCACGTGCCCATAAAAACAGAAACCCCAATACTGCAGGCAGCACTAGCAGGTGTGCACTACAAGGAAGAGGCGGGCGGAGCCCTGGAGTGTAGTCAAGCGGCGGGCAGCAGGGAGGTTTTCCTTGGCAGTATCGGCAGCATTGGGAGTCTGAGAGTTGGATTTGGACTTGGGCTCACTGTTACAAGGCTAAGCATCACTGTGCTGAAATTAGTGTGCGCAGAGTAGTGAACCGCGCAGAACAGAGAGTAGCAAAGTACCAATTCAAACCAAAACGACCACTTCGAGGGAATCTTGAGTCAGTGCGGCAGCTGAGCACTCTGATAACATCGGAACCTTTCCTCGCCCAGTCCATTGACCACGGCAAAACAAATTAATTCCATAGCTACCAGTATCAAGAGGACTCCCCAAGACAAGAGAGGTCAAAACAAGACAAGAGTTTGTTGGAGTCTTTCAACCAGCCAAAACCCTACCATCTCGGTTGCGGCCACGTAATAGGGCGTCTGAAAGGCTGCAAGGAGTAGGGGGCAAGCCCCTCAAAAAACCACACCGCAGCCTCACCATGAGATCAGGGAGACTCAGAACAGACCCCATAGTCAAATCAAGTAAAAGCAAACAACTCCCATGCCGGAAAAAGAGCGAAGAGGACATAATAGAGGATACTCCAGATACCCTAGAGGCAAAAGACATTACTCTTGGGGTCCTCACGGTTAAAACACCTCTGAAGAGCGCATGCCTCAGAAACACAAAGATCACAGATTTTCTACTCTCGGCTCCATTATCTGCTCCGGCAGCATTGCAGGAACATAATTTAAAGACAGCAATCAGTATCAAAAGAATGTCTCAATCAGTGTCATCTCTAACTAAAGCCTTGCAGATTCACAACAACACTCCAAGCAATAAAGCATATGAGAACAAATATTTCCCCTGGGATACTCTCCAAAAGAATCCAAACAAGACGACGAACCAACACACGGTGAACGCCCAAATAAACACAAGGGAGGAAGCTGGCGACACCAACTCAGACAATATGCCAAGTGACGAGCGCAAGGAGAACATAAAGGAAGTTCAAATGGATCCCACCATCCCAGAAAAGCGACGCTCACTAAGTTTAGGATCTTATTTCGGCCCTGGGGTTTATGAAAATGACCTCGGGGTCGCCAAGAGAACAGCTTCGAGAAAGGATAACAAGGCCTTATTGGACATATCGGACAAGGACATCAAAGAAACGGATAATAAGGAACAATCTCTAAGCACAAGGATGACACCCTACGGCCCAACACAGCCAAAGGATGATCCGTTAGGCACAGACGCACAAATTAACCATTATATTACACCAAATTTCACCGCAGGCGCAAATGCGCAGGAGCCCGACAACCTGACCAGTGTTGGCACCACTCACACCAGCCAAACGACCTCAAATCGTCCGTCGGGGCTATTCCCGCTCCACTTCAACATTGTTTCACCAAGCCGAACAATTCCTTCCAAGGGCCAAGAGCAGAGGATCAGAACATCTTATTACACGCCAATCCCAGACAAGGGTCGGGGTGGAGACCAACGAGACCCACCAGACTCCGGAGACCTACGAGCATCAGGCGTAACAAGATCCAAAATAAGGGATAAAGCTCGGAGCAGCCCTCAAGACCCAAGACACCTAGCAGACGACAGATTACCATTCCACGCTCCACTGTGGTCGCCGTTTATAAACATGATGGAAACAATCTCCTCAGCCCTCCTTCAACACTCAGAAAAGTTAGAGTCTCAGATAGATATCTTGCAAATTTTAGCTTCACATGTGGCGGGGATAGATAAAAAGATTCTCGAGTTGAATTCCTTCATCGAACGGGCACAGAAAGACCCGCGTACAACATACCACGAATGTCAGTGCTCTGAAATAATTGACCAGCTCAAAGTATTACCAGCAATTCTAACAGACATTCTGGTAGAGGTACAGAACAAATCCAATGATGTTCATAACTTCTCTGAAACCACCGGGATCGAAAGCTCGCCCGTAGACACAACAAGCTCAGTCAGCAGTGCCACTTCACATAGCGAGGACATAAGGCCGGCAAAAATGGAAGGCAGTCCAATACCTCTCCCCCAGGCCTGCCAGATGTCAATGCCTGAAGACTTAACATCCCCTCAAAAAGGCATTTCGGATACTGCCAACACAGGGAAAGATGCTCCCGGGCAATCGCAAAAAAATGGGAACCAATCCCACTTACTCATGGAAGAACTAGAAAATGTGAGCAGAGAAGAGATGGGAACAATACAAAACGTGCAAATAAAACAGATACTCCATCTCACAAAGCGCGAAAGAAAGCGACTAAGGAAAGCAAGACAAAACAAGCATCAGGGGAAAAAAGATACAGCAAGAATCACTAAGCCAGACATAAATACAGGAACAACAGTGCAAGGCCCCAACCACAAAGAGTCACCAAAGGCGAACCTGGCAAAGCAATTGGACCGCGGGATGACTTTTTCAGCAGCGAATCAGCCCCCGGAAGTCAAACCAACAGCCGATACAATGTCATCAAGTGCTTTAAATACAACACAAGCCCAAATTATAATGCAACAGGCGGACGGCCCTCCCGCACTGAAGCTGCAGGGAGAACAGAAGGATATTTCACACTACTTCCCGAAAATGGTGATGGCACTCAAAGAAAATCGCCCTGCAACAGAGCAACAACAGAGTTTCACACCGCAAGAGCAACAACAGAGTTTCACACCGCAAGTCTTAGCGGACCCAAGTTTAAAGCTGACGGTTTCAGATATCGAACCAGGATCTCAGTTGTCCGCCCCAAACCAGGGGAGTCCTTCCAGACAACCCAAACCCAATGATCACATCTGTTTATCAAACCAGAATGAGAAGCCAGATTTAACCTATCCGGTGGGATCATTAGTGCAGGAAATAATCCCGCACTATAACTCAAGGGGATATCATGATATTCTTAACCGGAGTGCCATTCTAAAACTTACCAACCAGTTCGAGACGGTGAAATATGTGAACACAACTCACATAGATAGCATCGAATTTAAAACAATTCCCAACACACATGGGAGAGAAATGACTGTGGCAACATGGAAGGACCCGGAAATAGCCAAAGAAATTTGGCGATACAGAGAAGATTTCGCCAACTGGGGAATTGAAATAAGACCAGTGCCGCCAGAAAGATACCCAGGCCCACTCTCCATGCTGGCGGAAGAAAGACCAAAACCAGAAGGTGGAATTCTTCGGGGTGCCGTTGGGGGTATGGATATTAACAAGGGGGGTTGGGCCAATTTACGCATCATTCACCAAGGCCTGTGGGGGGTTGACAAAGAATGCAGGAAAATTCTGCAACCAACTCAAAATACATCCACAGCAAGGATGGTTGAAGCATGAAAACCGACTCTGAAAGTCTGCTCGTGGAATATCAATGGCCTGGGGGGCAAAACCAATGATGCAGAATTATTGTCATTTTAAAAACTTTTTGACATTATCCTATTTCAAGAAACCTGGTCAACGGCTTCCCAGCATATTGACGGCTTTAAGGAAATCCAATTAGAAGCGATCAAAAGAGGCCCGTCAGGAAGGGCTGCCGGAGGCCTTTCGATCTACCTGAACACTGGGATCACTTGGTCATATGATAACATTGACACAGGACAACAATGGATCCAGTGTATTAAAATAGAGCTGACGCCAGTTCTCGGCAATGGTAGGCAGAGGGCCCACAATACTTTTTCAATATTAATCTGTAACATCTATCTTCATCCAAACCCCAAGAACAAAGCGGAGAAAATCCTGACCTTAAAAGCCTTTATAAAATCACTACAATCCACGTACCCGCAGGCGGGGCTGGTCGTGTCTGGCGACCTGAACATGTTCCTGCTTCAAACAGACCACGCTCAACTCATTAACCAACATAAACGGATTGGCGGACCAATCCCAAGCATTATTACAAATTATCAAAAAAGGGACAAGATCGGTCATCAATGTGCACTCATGTTCGCTGAGGTCGGGATGATCGCATTGAACGGCCGCTTTCCACAGGACCAACCAGCATCATCAACTAGAATATCTAAACAGGCCCAATCAGTGCTGGACTACACCATCGTGGATCTAGAGGTTTTGCAAACAATCGCTAGTTACAAAATCATCCACAAATTGGAGAGCGACCACAGCCTGCAATCATTTGAAATCAACATCCAATATAATAGGGCTACACCGACCAAAGACCTGACAGAACCCCCAAGCCTCTACAACCTTAAGAGACTGGTATGGAACGGCAATAACATCAAAGACATAATGTTATTCGTGAAAAATATTGTTATTGAAGTGACCGGAGAAGATCCATCCGCACATCGGGAAAACTGGGAAAGACTGACCTCATCACTAACTGAGAGATTCGGCAACCACAGTAACATAAAGAAATCAAGTAATACCCCTCAAGCGTCTTTGGGCAATATAGTGCGCAAGAAAAGGACCCTTAATCAAGAAATCAGGAAGCTGCAAGCAACAGCCAGGTCAAAGGGTGATGATATAACCACTCAAATCTATGGTTTAAGGCAAAATTATAAAAAAGATGTGTGGTTAGAAAAATCAAAATACCAAACTAACATCTGGCAATCACTACTAGCATCCAGTCAATCAAATAACAACGGGAAATTTTGGTCTGAAATCAATAAAGTTGCAAACGGGGCTGCACAGGTCTTCAGCGCTAATATTCTGGAGGATGACTGGATACAGCACTTGGAGCATACTCAAATCATCAACTATCCAGTGGGGAGCCCAGCGTTTCAGACCCTGCAATTAGAAACCAATCACAAAGCAGACCAGCTTTCGGATGAAAACTGGATAACGCCATCCCAGGTAGAAAAGGTATTAAAAAACTTGAGATCTAAGGGAGCCCCAGGTCCAAACGGTTTACCGAATGGTCTGTTCAAACAAGACCAACAATTCTGGGCAGAACATCTTTCCCCACTATTTAACAATGCATTCCAGACTGGAAGCATTCCCCAGTCATGGAGAGGCAGTATTTTTCATCCAATCTTTAAGGCAGGCACAAGATCCGATCCAGCCAATTACCGCCTCATAGCACTCATAGATGTCGAGGCCAAAATATACGCCTCAAATCTTTTGATGGCTTTGGAAGACTGGGTTTGTGCGAATAAGATCTTGCCGATCACGCAGACTGGCTTTAGGCCCGGAACCAACACCTCATGTAACCTGCTGGCGTTAAATCTTCTGGTGGACAAAGCCAGGGATAAGTCAACTAAGCTGTACACGTGTTTTGTCGACGTGAAAGCTGCGTTCGACACAGTCCCGAGGGAGGCTCTATGGAAAAAAATGGACACTTGGGGAATACCATCAAAGTTGCTGCGGGCCATCATGAATTTGTATTCATCCACCTGGGTTCGAATAAAATTAGGCAATGGCGATCGAACTACACGAAAAATCTACACCCATGTGGGCCTCAAGCAGGGCTGTGTATTGGCCCCAACTCTTTTCAACATCTTCACAGCGGACCTGGACAAGCACATTGCGGAGACAGAAAGCGATCCGCCAAAGCTAGCCCATCACAAAATCAGGAGCATTCAGTATGCGGACGACATTGTACTGTGCAGTCAGACCCCGTTGGGCTTACAACGTTCCATCATGAAGCTCCATGAATACATCAGTGCGCAGGGCCTGCAAATTAATTATAAAAAGACGAAGATCGTCTGTTTTGCTTCTCGCCCAGGGAGGAAATCTTTCAAATGGCACATCGCAGGCAACAAAATAGAGCAGACCTGCTCGTACAAATATCTGTGCCAGGTGGACTCTGAAAGATCACCAACTGTATAGAAAGGCACAGGCAAATAAACTTCGTTTTGCCCTAAACATATTAAAAACGAAATTGAACTGTCCATCCAACTCGCACCTGTTGAAGGTGATAGCCGTCAAGTTTTTACCCTCGCTCACCTATGGTTCGGAATTGTATAGGGGTAAAGATGCAAATTTTCTGAACACACAGCAATCAGAGCTGTTCAAATATATCTTTAAGATTCCAAGGTTTGTATCTCAATCATTGATTCGCCTGGAATTTGGTCTATCAAACCAGCATCAAGTCAGACAAGCGGCCATTCTAAAAACTTGTTGGAAACTAAGAGCAGCCCAAGAGGACACGCTAATGGGCCTCTGTTGGATTGAGATGAACAACCAGACCAAGTCGAAAAATGCTTGGAAACCAGTATGGAAGAACGCCCTGGCAAGTCTTAAGTTGGAGGAGGCATGGAATACAAATCAAACCTTTGCGGCTTTTAAAAAAGTAACCAACGGAGCAGCAAAGCAAAGATCTTGGCTAACAGACAAAGCCGCAACAGCACAGAAAAAACACAGTTGGACGGTCCTGGCCACGTACGTGAAAATGGAACCCCAACCGTACTTAGTTAATCACATATCCAATGCCGCCCAAAAAACACTATTACAATTACGGCTGGGCACCACCATTTTAAAAGATCATACACCTCCATGGAAGCAAACATGGCCGACCCCTGTCTGCAGACTATGTGGGCAAATGGAAGAATCAATGTTGCACATTTTGTGCATCTGCCCATCTTTGAAAATTTTGAGACGTTATTATCTACTGCATGTATTCCGTCTTTTTCAGATTAGATCATGCCGCCCAGCTGTCATGCTAGCACTGAATAGTTACCATCTGCAGACAGCTTGTAGGGCCGCCAGATTCTGTCAAGAGGCATTGCTGCTAGTAGTGAAGACTGAGAAAAAAGATTACTGAATGCTCGAACACGGATGCCTGAAGTGTTATGAACAGACTCTGAATCCCCTCTCACAAATATATCAAATATATAGACATTTTAGAAAGTTATTTTTTTTTTGTATTTTTTTTTTTTAACGATCTTCTAAAGTCGAATAATTTATTCTTAAAACATGTGTTTTAATCTAACCATATTGTAAAGCTTTTAATTAACTATATACAATAAAATTTACTTACTTACTAATAATTTTGTGCCCGTTATTTAGCCCCCAAGGGGGCTAATTATAAAAAAAAGCTCTGTTTTATTTTATTTTTATTTTTTACACCAGAGTCCGTGCACCCTACACGCACCTGCCAGATCTTTTTAAAAAAAAATAATTGTGGGCCCTGGTGTCCTTCTGGGACCCCCTAAGCAGGTCTCGAGGGTAAAAGTATTTCTACCCTGCCCCCTTTCTACGTTTTGCACACATTTTCCACTGACTTCTTCTGCCTCGCTTCAACCGAGGCACAAAATGGCTGCCAACAGTTCCTGGTTTTGAATGTTGACAATCACTTGACTGCCAATTAGCATTCAGCGCACGATCGGAATAGTGCGCTTACGATACACTCACGGTCCGCTGATAGTTTGCGGATCGTTCGCGCCCATAGATATATAAATGATTTTAATTGTAATTTTCTCAGGAACTACTGAACAGATTAACACCATTTAAGCAAAAGGCACAAGTCTGAACCAAGGACTACATCTTTGCCAAATTTGGCGTAATTCCGTTCAGCAGTTTGGGCTGAAGCTGTGGCTAAAGGTCGTATGGGAAATTGCACGGGGAAAACACGTTTTGGGACCCCCTTTTTTCTCAGCCCCCCCTTCATGAATCACCAAGAAACTTTCAGGATAGGAGCAGAACAGAGTGGACCGTAAGTTTTGAAAATTTCGCGAAGATTCATCAACCGGCACCAAAGTTATTCCAAATAGAATGTTGCAGATTTCCTATGGAAAATAGGTCCTAACTATACCTACCTACTAGCCCCCCATGCTACAAAACAGCTCTAGCGCTATGTGAATGGTAGAGTAGGGACCCAAGTGTCTCTGTCTACAGCAACCTACTAAAGGTATTAAAGCGAATGGAAAGGCTGGGCTGTATACCACTATGGAGTAATTATGCCACCCTTCAATGACCACAATGCAGTTGGGAGGCACGCCCACAGGGCGGGACTATAATTGAATGCTGCGAGTGCGGCGTGAAACGAGATGCAGGCTTGTACCCCATGGACTCCAGTGATCAAGGGCTTGGTAGCCAGAAACATGTTTGGAGAGCGGGTTGGCTGTTGCAAGCGATATTGGTTCCCTGCATAACCTGCCAATAAAGAAGGTTTTGAACACGATTTGTGAGTGGCGCCTCAAGGATTGGGCAGTTCTTTTGGACATATATATATATATATATATATGAAAACAAAGTCCTGCAAGAGTGGCTCCCCACCCGTTCCTCAGGTACAGATCTCTCAACACCGGAATATATTTCAACGTGGTTTTATTTTTCCCTCGCCATCGGCATGACGCGTTTCGGCCGTCAAAAACAGCCTTGATTACATGGCTTCAAATGACCAATGGGGGTGTTTAAATACTGTGCTTCAACAAAAATAACATCCGATCACATGGGTAATGAACATGAAGAAAATACTTTTGCATAGAATTACGCTATGTACAACAATATAGAGCATTGAATGTATATAGGAACTTATTTGAAACATTGATAAAAACATTTTATCTTATTACTAAATTCATTTATGATAATCTTTGTTTCTAGTAAAATGCAATCGATTCAATGTGCAAAATACAATAAAGTGCTAGTGCATTTTTAAGTTCCATTGTTGAATCACGATGTTGTCATTGGTAACTATACATGAGAAAATATTATAGCGATGTGCAAAAATTGGTATATTCAGATCTATAATACCATATCACAAAATGTTGGACAAACCCATAAGATGTTATTAAAAAAAACAGTGCTAAAGTGCTTAAAACAAAGTGCTCAATCTACTCGCAGTGTGTACATAATGATGGATTACCAAATATTATGATCAATCAATTTCATGCTTTCAACTCATTGTACCTGCGCAAGTAATTATAGCTATAAACACAGTTAAAAAACGTGTAAAGCATTACTGCTAATACTGTGAACCAACTATAGCCTTAGTGACTAAATATTGTATATTACATTCATTTAAATGTAAGAGACCGGCTTGTGGAATGACAATATAGTACAGAAAATTGAATATTAATGGACCTAGTATATAATATACAATAGGAAAAAGAAACTCAATGAATGAGACTGATTATCCAGAAGATTATAGTGGAAACAGGGAAACATTGCTAGCATACTTCTAAAAGACTCATGAAAACTCACTGAGGACTGAAGTTTAAAGGAAGACCTGTAAATCTTCCCCCCTGTTCAGCCCATTAGGTTTTCTGGTGTTAAGGAGTACAATGTATTTACTCTCAAGCTGTCTTAAAAGCTTTTCTCGATCCCCACCACGGATGTTTTTTGGTACGGAATCGATCACAAAGTAAGTGAGGTGGTTCAAATTCTTAGCATGCACAAGTTCAAAATGTCGGGCGACAGGGTAGTTGACATCAGAATTAACTATTGCCCTTAAATGCTGTAATATTCTATTGAATACCTGCAACTTTGTGCTGCCCACATATTTCAACCCACATGAGCATTCTAATACATATACAGCATGGTCAGTACGGCAGGTATATAGCTCTCTGATAGGTGTAGGGGTGGGGTTGAATGGTGATAGAAATTCAGCAGTGTTGACCCCGAACTTGCATGCCCTGCATGAAATACACTTATGAAAGCCTTTTTTGTTTGAAACCCACACTTTGCTATCATTTACCTCTGGACTGGTTCTAACTAGAGAGTCCCTCATAGAGGGTCCTCTCCTAAAAATGATAGAAGGCTCAGTTGGAAGTAATGGCGACAAATTGATGTTGGTGTGGAGTATGGGCCAATGTTTTTTGAGAATACCCCTTATTTTCCTTTCCTCTGTATTGTAGGTGGTAATCAGACTGATGGTGTTAATGTCATGTCTAGGGGAAGTTTCTACCCCTATACTCACCGCCTCACTAGATCTATCAAGGTGTTCATTTCTATTCATGCTGTTGGCCTTGTCTTTGGCTTCCAAAAGATCTTTACTAAGGTAGCCACGTTTTAGAAATCTCTGGATGGCCTCATTCTGACAGTTGATAAGATCAGATTCAGAGCTACATATCCTGCGCATCCGTATAAATTCCCCATAGGGGATACTTTTTATTAGATGTCTCGGATGAGCGCTGGAAGCGTGCAAGATAGAATTGCCGGCCGTGCTCTTACTGTAAAGTCTAGTGGCAAGGGCGTTATTTTGGACGTAGATGTCAACGTCCAGGAATTGTATGTTAGTCTTACTAATCTGACAGGTAAAGGTGAGATTGAGGTTGTTAACATTCATGGCTTCTACAAAATCTTTTGCTGATGTTTCATCTCCCTTCCAAACCAGACAGATGTCGTCAATAAATCTCCAGTAATGGATAATATTACTGGAATAACCAGGGATGTGCCTAAGGACATGCTCCTGCCACCACCCCACGTGTAAACACGCGTAGGTGGGGGAGAAACATGCCCCCATGGCAACCCCTCTTTGTTGCTGATAGATTTCTTTGTTAAACAAAAAGTAATTGTTAGTTAAACATAACCTAATCATAGTTATTAACATGTCATTATGATTCTTAAAACTAAGGTTACGTTGATTCAAAAAATATATCTAACAGCATTGAGGCCATCCGTATGTTCTATACTGGTGTACAAGGAGCTAATATCAAGAGCCACCAGAATATACTCTTCTCTCCATTCCACCTCTTTCAGCTTAGTAAGGAAATGTCCCGTATCCTTAATGTATGAAGGTAAATCAACCACAAAACTTTGAAGAAAAAAGTCAACGTACTTGGAAATAGCCTCCATGAGGCTTCCCTGGGCTGAAATAATTGGTCGACCTAGAACTGGAGAGACCAATTTATGAATTTTAGGGATGAGATACAATGTAGGTATTAGCGGATTGTCAATTTTCAAAAATCCCAATTCTTGTTTTGTTAGATGGCCTTCCCTCTTCCACTGGTTCAGTTCTTTGTGAATACGGTCTTTAAGATTGCGAATATCACTGAAATTGCCCTTCCTATAACAGGAGATATCAGATAGGTGCCGCTGTGCTTCTTCCATATAAAGGTCCTTAGGCCAGATCACGATATTGCCTCCTTTGTTGGCTTCATTTATTATTAAATTGGAGTTGCTCCTAAGTTTATTCATTAAATTCAAGTATTGTTTTTCCATGTACTTGAATCTTTTAGCTTTCCTAGATGTTCTAATTTGCAATTCCTTTAAATCCTCCGTGATCATGTCATTGAAAGTGTCTATGGCATCTTTCGGCATCAAGGGCACAAAAGTAGATCTAGGTTTCAAAGGTGTTACACATGGTGCATTGATGTTAATACCCATTTTGTCGCATCTATCTTGAGTAGAACTGTTAACAAAGCTTTCCTCTAGAGCCAATTCATGAGCTGTTTGCAATGCCCCCATATCTGCAACCTGGAATACAGAAGATGGTTGCAATGAGCTGCTAATTGAAGTTGCTCTTTCCTGTGCGTTATTAAGTTTGAAGTGTTTTTTTAACTTTAATTTTCGAATAAACTTAAAAACGTCTATTCTAGTTTGCACATAATTGTAAGAGTTCTTAGGGCAGAAGGAAAGGCCTAAAGATAACAACTGAATTTCCGCCTTGGAGAGGTCAGCTTCTGAGGGGTTGATAACCGTGTTGTCAATGTCAGTTGTAGAAGTGTTCACAATTGTGTTTTCAATAATGACGGTATCAGGAGGAGTTGTAGTAGAGATACTGTTCTCTATTTCTACCATTCCTTGCCCCTGCCTCTTTTTGCGAAACCTCTCCCTCCGGCATTTCCTCCTTTCGTGGCATTTGTGGTTTTTGCGTTTTCGTTTTTGTTCCGCTGTTGCTGGGTTTTCGGTCGTAATGTTTTTAGTCTGTCCTCGATTAAAAAACCCAGTTCCTCTGATGATGCAAAGTGAGTTGGTACACTAGAGGATCCACCCGCTACCTGTTCATCATCAGATCCCATACTGCTGGCATTGGAGCTAAGTTCTGCCTCTGAAACAATCGTTTCACCTCCTTCATTTGTCATTTGCATTGCAGATTTAGGGATTAGTGCCTGTCTTTTCATTGTATCATATTTTGTGCAAACATGAAAATTCTCCCCGTCTCATAATCCTGTTTGTCACGGGCGAATTTATACTGTTTGCGCAGGCTAATGGTTTCTTGGTGTTTCGCTAGGCGGGTGTCTATGTCTTCACGATATTTTTTAATATACTCCTTTTCCTTGTGTGTATCCAATTCATTATTAAGTATCTCAATTTCTTTCAAGATGTCGTTTCTATCAATTTCCGTATATTTGATTAGAATGCAGATCATGTTTTTTGATGCTTCCAAGTTATTGGTGGTCCACTCCTTCAACATAAGGGGGTTGGGATTCTCAAATGATGGAGCTATGAGTACCCTCAAACCTCTTGGGACTCTGCCCACTTCCAAGTATTTTTCTAGTGAGCGTTTTTCCCACCATTTTGTAGTCTCAGTCTTAAGTAATTTCTCCAATTTTTTCAGTTTGCCCTTTAAATCCATATTAGGGTTACTATTATCCGTGGTTTCTGTTACTTGTCTTATTGCCGGTAAGTTCACAAACATTGCATCAGCTAATGCTTCCCGGTTCTTTAATGCCTCCACCGATGTTGTCATTATTGTGGAGGGAAAAATGCTTATATGACCACTGCCCCCAGAAAGTATCAAACAGGAACAAAGGAATGAAAAAAAAAAAAAACTAATGTCGAGGACAGCGATGCTCCTGCATCCTGCGTTTCATCAGATCAATAGACTGCTTCCTATAACATACAAGTCTATCGCAATGAATGCATACAATTTTAACGTCAGCAAAATCAGGATCAATTTGTGGGTGTGGACTGCTTGCTGAATATTCTGCTGCAGTAGTTGATATGCTTGGTGCAGAAGCAGGTGGGTGCAAGTTCTTCACATGTCGTACCATATTTGCTGTGCCAAAGGAGTATTTTTTAGATGGATCACCCCTTGAAAGAGTTGTTTGGAAAATTTTACAGGTTACTTTTGGAGCATTAACCTTTTTTCGCCCTTCTGGAAAAGTAAAAAATTGCCACATTAGAGCTTCTTTCTACTTCTTTGGAGGTTCTTCAGGAATGAAACCTCCTTCTGAAGAACTGCTAGAAGATGAGTCCATTGCCCTTATAATGATCTTTCTTCTATTTTAAAAAATTGTCAGAAGAAATGATTCTTCTTAGAAAGTCAAAGTCGAATGATTATAATGGGACAGAACTTTCAACAGTTACAATAGGAAAACGTATGAACCAATCAAATCTCTCCTTTTAAAGTCACATGACTTTACGTACGCTTATGATGCGCTTACGCAGCTGTTTCGATACCAGTACCCATGATGTTCTACCGCAATTTGTGTAATAGTTTTTAAAAGCAATATATGATTGTTAAAACTGTAAAAAAATCATAGTTTTCCCAAATAATATCTTCCCTTAGTATGTACATTAAATATATAAATATATGTTTTTAACCATGTAGAAATATTGGCGCCTTTCGCCTACAGGGCGCCGTTCATGACGTCACTCTTAACCTTTGATGCGACGCGTAACGGCAAACTATATTCGTACTGTCTGCGAGGGTACACGCTGACTATCATTAGCAGTACATGTATGTTGCGATCATCCTCTCAGTGACAAATCACAGCACAGGGCGCGCTAACGAGAATGATAAGAAGTAGTCACTCATTGGAGATCCGATTCTGGGCCTGCCTCTGCGCACATGATAACACCCTCCCCATCTCTCTCTGTTGTTAATTGTTGGTGCACACACTCACACTTGCACATGCGTGGTCCACGCCCGCCCACAATCCCCACATGCCACCACCTAGCATGCTTGCTATCACTAAGCCTGGAAACCAATACATTAACCAATGTGATGTCCCCCAAGGCCATCATTCTTATAGACCGCAAAAACGCTACCAATAATGCTCCTGGACTTGGTTTGCTCAGCCCCAGCGGTTCCCATATATTACGAACACTGACGTGAGCACGCTCTCTTTTGCCTGCCTGTGTTGCGGTGACAGACAGAGTGTTGTCATCGATTTTACTACAAACTCACAGCTCGAGCGGAGGAGGGCTCCTGACAATTGACGTGGTGTCACTACTGCTGCCGCCCAGCCACAATACCATAGGCGCGGAGGCGGTGGCGCCCACACCCAAAACACCCCAGACCCAGCGAAACCGCAGCCTTTGAAGACAAGACAAAAGACGACAGAAGCAAAGGTAAGAGAAACCGTCACAACAGCAGATTCCACTGTAAATTGTATATGCATGGTGCTATTTTTTTTTCCATCATATGGCTCTCCTACCCCTTAATGGTTTAAAATTGTATGCACATAGTGTAAAAGTTTCTATCTGCGTCACGAGGTCCTATACACCTCTAATTTCATAAATTATGCGTCCATAAATTTCTGTGTCCTATTTCTGTACTACGCCACGTGCTTAAGCCTCTATCGTTACTAATTGTGCGTCCATCATAATATATTTTTTTCTGTGTCAAGAGCCCGTCCGAGGCAGGCCCGGACTGGCCGTTGTGGGCACAGGCAATCCCCGATACGCCGCAAGAATGGGGGCCAGTTTTGGGCCCCTGGGGGGCGATTTTGTTGCAGGGCCGTTTTTGCCGAAAACGGACCCCACCAAAGAGCTTTGTCGCACCCCCAACTCCCCTCCTCCCGGGGGAGGGGGCGGGGGGGCAGCTGAGCACTTTGCCAGGGCCGGTTTTGGTTCCCAGTCCGGCCCTGGTCCCAGGCCTCTATTCTTATTGATCTTCCTTTGTTGACCCTAAAATTTCCTTCTGTCTTACGGAGCACTCCCACGCCTTTTTTTATAAATTGAGCTTCCATGAATTTCTGTATCCCATTTTTTAAGTGTGTCACGTGTTTTACAATGTGTTCTTTTTATTGTATGTAAATGATGGTATTCTTTTCTGCATCACGTGCCCCTCCTACCCCTCAATGATTTTCTATGTACATAGTATAAGGGAGGACCCAGGGGGAGCCGTGCGCGATTCGCTCTCTTCCCTGGGTTGGTTCGCACAAGGGAACTGGCCACAGGTGCAAGGGGCGGTGATTAGCTAGTTGGAGCGGGAGGGAAAAGGGATGAATAGGGGTAGAAAGGGCGGGAAAAGGAACTGTGCCGGGGGTGCCGGGTGGCGAAGGCTGTTTTTGCCCCAACCACCCTCTTGCTCTTTCAGGTCCTATTTGTTTGTTCTTTTATTGTGCTTTGGGTACTGCCGAAACTGATTATTCCTGGTTGCCACGCTAAGACAGGTCTAGGTGCAATTTTAGTTGGTAGGTGCTTTTTCTGGGGCGTGGGGAGCCTGGATCAGGTTGGTCCATCCTCAAAGGGCAGTTAAAGGAAAGGAAGGGGGTATCAACAAGAGTCAGATGCTCCTGAGTTTGTTTGGGTTAACTTGGTGGGGTTTCATCTTTCATAAGGATGCTAAGATAAGTTGAAGGAATTTTTGGTTTATTAAATAATGAATTGCAAGATGTTTGATTAGAAGTCAATTTGCACCTGTCTTAATAAAGCGGCCTTTCTTGCTAACCAAGAAGTTGTGAACAGAGAGTTGTTGTGCGAATGTTTCTTTCTATCCATCACGTGGCCCTCTGAGCTCTGCTTTGCTTTATTTTTCTGGAATACATGCTTTCTGGTTCATCGTATTTGCTCCCTCCTAATTCTCTCATTAGTTTTAATATTTATTACTGCGTCACGTGACACTCCCAAGTCTGTTTTCGTTTTTGAATACTTGTTAGTCTAAACGAATGTAATTGGCAGCCACGTCTCATGCAGGACGTTACGCCGGGCGGTGAGGTCAGCAGCCATGGCTCGTGCAGGGCGTTACGCCGGGCGGTGACGTCAGGCAGAGGAAGGGCAGGGTGGGGGGTTGTAAAATGCAGGATATGGACGATTTCAGGTAAGTACCGAAGAAAATAAATAAAACAAATTTTTTTGCCCGCGCTGCATCACATTTGGCGATGCAGCGCGGGTAACAAAATTAGGTTTTTTTTTTTTCGGTACTTACCTGACATCGTCCATATCCCGCATTTTACAACCCCCACCCTGCCCCTCATCTGCCTGACGTCACCGCCCGGCGTAACACCCTGCACAAACCGTGGCTGCTTAAATGCAATCACAATTTAAGGAATCTCAATTTAGAGATTCCTTGATTGCGATTTTTGCATTTGGGATGATGCATCCCAAATGCAAAAATACTGGTCACAAATAGAAATATTCCGAGAATCTGCCCATTTGCCACCGTTTTTTTGCTTGATGCAACTTCTTTAAAATACTTATAAATACCAAAGAGGGTTTCAAGGATAACATTTATTTTGCAAACTACCTTTTCAATGGTTAGCATTGCTATTATGATTCCCTAATATACATCTCTTTTACATTTACAGTCTATTGAAAAGTATTGTGGTGTCTGCAACCAAAAAGCTTCAGCAACTAATACAGAAAACTTTATGGTAAGAATCTTTTCTGAGTTGTGTGCCCTATATTTGAAAGCTGACTATGCACCATCAACGATGTGCAATTCCTATAGCCCGACGCACAGCATATATTGTTAGAGGTCAAGGGCAACAAGTTTTCATGTGTATTGTGTCCTTGGCACAAGTAGGCCCAACTCCCAGCAGCACAAACCCTATGGCTGACAGTTAGCAGTACCACATAATGGGTCAGAGAAGGTCACTGTCTGTAGTTAACGTAATATGTTTGCCCATATGTTAATACTGTTCAAACCTGTATTTAGGGGTTCGTTATTTGTATGCATTTATTACTCAGGCGCGCTCTCTAAGTAAATGTTGTAACCTCTGAGGGCACAACTGTCAATGGCTCCAGTATACAAAAGCGTGCAGCTCTGAAACATGCCTGACCCACGTATGCTTATCAGAAATGTCTACTGCCGAGTTAATATTTGTGTCCATGTGTTAAAGACTTTCAAACTTCTACAACATTTATGCAGTCATTATTATTATTTAGACTGACTCTTCCAAATAAATGTTGTAAACTCAGTCTGCACTACTGACAGTTTCTGTAGTAAAAAAAGTGTACACACACTTCCAAAGTTTAGCACTATCAGCTAGATTCATCATAGTGCCGTTTTGCGAGTCCTTAATAGCGATTATTAAGGAATCGCTATTAAGGACTTGCAAAGCGGGATTCATGTAGGAATCGCTAAATAAATTGCGATTCCTACTCATTCCTTATTTGCGATTAGCAAATTGCTAATCACAAATAAGGAATAACTCCCCATTCATTCCTATGGGCCTAAAGGGCCTTTAGGCCCATAGGAATGAATGGGGAGTTATTCCTTATTTGCGATTAGCAATTTGCCAATCGCAAATAAGATAGCGATTTCAAGGGTGCCAGGGGTGTCCAAAGGACACCCTGTAGCACCCCTGAAATGCAAATTTACACAGGTGTTGCGCACACACATGTCCAAAGGACATGTGTGTGTGTAACATGCAACAGAGAAAAATGCACTAAAGTGCATTTTTCTATTTTTTCGCTATTTACCACGAAGTCAGACTTCGTGGTAAATAGCGGCCAAATATTGCGAATTTGCTATTTAAAATTGGTTAATGAATTGCATTTAAGGAATCTCTAATAGAGATTCCTTAAATGCAATTCCTCACAAATATGCGATTTTGCAAATAGCGATTTTTGCATTTGGGATGATGAATCCCAAATGGAAAAATTGCGCTCGCAAAGGGCAAGATTCTCAGATTCTGGCCCTTTGCGAGCGCAATTTCCTTTCATGAATCTAGCTGTATGAGGCTATGTATACTGCTCCCACAATGCTCTGCGATTTGACGCAAATAATTGCAGAAGCTTAAAAGCAGGTTTGATAATACTTTGCTTTCAAAATAAAATGTTCATAAAAAGAGAAAGCAGGAAAAAAAACATTTTGCTAAAGTACTATAACATTTCTGTTACCATTTTTTTGCAGCATCATTTAATAACGTGTTCATCCATTCTAGTATTTCCCCAAAATATTCATTATGGAAAATCTCCGTAACTACTTTCAATAAGATTATGGGAAACAAAATTCAACAACCATTGGCAAATGTGTGACTCATTTTGGCATTGTGTCTGTAAAACTTAATTGCCATGTAAGCTGCCGCCCCCTGACTATTATAACAAACTTTGACAAAAGCAAAAAATAGTTTTGGTTTTAAAAAGCACAAACTTCCACAGTAGTTACTGGCACTGAACAAAACTACTTTGTGTGCTGATATACTCCTTGTGAAACAGCATAATGATGTGACTCACAGTGAAGCCATCCTATACAAAGACAGAGAGAGACAGGAGCGAGAGCAGAGTGGATGAGAGTGGAGGGAACAAAGAGAGAGAGAGAGAGAGCGAGAGAGAGAGAGAGAGAGAGAGAGAGAGAGATAATAAAAGAAAAAAGGTCACGGTTAATGCCAGACCAAATTAGGGGCCCAACTATTCAAGAAAGTCTCAAAAGTGCACCCATGGAATATGTCCTAGCATTAAGTGTAGCTATACAGCTTTTGTGAATTCCCAAAAATGTACACAAGTAGGACAAAAAATAGTAATCTTAGAAAATGTTTGTGAACTACATTTTAGCATGAGCAAATTTGCATGTGTAGATTTACTCATGCAAAAATCTGAATGTTTACAAATTTACTTTTCCTCCAACACCTTTTTTTCCCAACTCAGAAAAAAGGTTGATGTTTGCCATTGTCGGGAAGAAATTTCCAACATTCTTCACTATAACAAAAGATTAAAGAAGAGTTCTTTAAAACTCATAAAACATTGAAGTTAGTGGGTTTGCACAGGCTCAAAAGGCCATTCTGACCCTGGAACTATGTTCACCATGTAAATACATATACATTTTTTATTTCAAAAAGCTATTCACCTTTAAACAATGCAATATTAATTACAACATACTTTTCACTTTCTTCTCAACAGGCCCAATGTTTCGAATGCAGCAGATGACCACCTCCAATTAACAAAATCAAATGTAAATCATACTTGTCTTTTTCAGCCTGTATATTTAAAAAATGTATTAATTTTGTTGACTCTAAACACACCTTTTACATTAGGACTATGGAATAGTGGTATAAAAATATAATTCAATCTATTGTCAGATATCTACCTTGGTGATAGTGGAATTAGCACTACTTTTTAGACAACAATATTGTGTAGAGGAGCAGTGTTGCTTTTTCACCTTCAAAGAGGAAGATTTAAATTTATATTTCAACAGATAAACAAAATAATTACTCCATTTAAAAAAGAAAATTAAGTAGGAATGTTAGACGAAGTCTGCTTCAACTCTAAAAGCATTGTGGAAATCGTAACAGGTGAAAAAAAGTGTGTCTCAACATTACTTTTTAAGATAATTTGGACACAAGTCTAGACTGCAGGAGTGTCCAAATATTTATGCACTTTTTATGCTGGACAGTATTGCTTCTAAACACCCTTTCACTCCTTTCTTCCAAGCCTTCAAAAAAGATTTCATGAATTTACATGCATAATCTTTCAGGTCTGTATATCTCTAATGTAAAACAATCGTACTTGTTTTCTCTTTTGTAAACTGACATATGTAAACTCATCAGTCACTCCTATGGTAACCCTTTACAATCCTGAATGCTGAGTGCTGACTTTTGTGTGAGAGCATACCCATACATAACCAAGCTAACTTTTCTTTAGCTACATTGAAACATGTAGTGTAACCTTTCAAACACTTTGAAATACTACCCACCCACTAGTCCTAGAGGTGGATGTAGAATTCAACCGTTCTTCATAAAATAGAATTGGATGTCACTAAGTACAAAGTCTTTCTCTAATATGGAATACCTAATGTGTCCCTTAAACATTCAAGCGAAGTCCAAACACATACTAACTGAAACACACCAACCAATAGTAACCTATAACATTTGCCAAACAAATCTTTGAAGGTGTGATCAATCCAAAAAATACTCCTTTGGCACATCAAATATAGTACAAAACACATAAACTACTTGCACCCCAACAACTTTGCTTGAGCTGCAACATAGAGATTGCAGGAAAACCACTTGCTACTACACCAAGCACATCAACAGCTGCAACACCATCTTTAGCAAACAGTCCATAGTCGCATATTGATCTTGAGTTTTGTAAACTTAAATTTCTATGCATTTATTGTTATGACCTTTTGTGTTATGCAAACACTATATCAACATCATCATGTTGTAACTTGTCTAGGGCTCTAGTGTAATTTTCCCGATTTATGCCCTTATATAGGTATAACTTATCATATCCTTATATAGGCATAAGAATCATAACCATATTTAGGCACAGCCAATGCAGTCCAAATACGGCATGGCTACTTCCACTAAGCTCCTAGAGTACAACGAGTTCTTGAAGACAACCAGCCTTTAGCAGTACGGGACTTCCCCCTGCTTCAGAATTGATTTGTCCCAGAACTCCATGAGCATGTAAAGATCTTCGAGTTCTTAGTGACGTTATTATGTCCACCCTTATGTCAAACTCGGCACCTTCCAAGTATAAATATACCCACATCTGCCCTAGCAAACACAGGGTGGTTTGGAGCAGATTGACTAACTACTTGCCTGATGCCCTGCTGTAGCAAGTGCCGAAGGAGGCCGACCCTCCAGCTGACGCACTGAGAGAGACGCTGTCTTTTCTCCTGCCGAGAAATCCAGCTCTAGTGTTTCCCTGCTACCCTTGCGGGTTACTGGGAGATCGACTCCTAAGAGAGAGATACAAGACCACCTTCATTCTATAACCAAGGTACGGAGCTGATTAGACCCTTAGAGAATTCTTGGATAGATTCTTGGCAGAAACTATATAACTCAAGGTACACCTCACTTACTTCTTCCCTTGTACTAGACCTAGGTTAGGTACACCGGGGTAGGCGTATCTTAGATGCACCAGTTGAGTACTTTTAGTCATTATTTATCATTGTACGTATTTTATCCATTTTAAGTTTCTTATGGCTTACAAACCATACAAATGCTTTTACAGTATTATTTCATAATACTCCTTTTACTGTACGCACTTTACTTCATAGCAAGTATTACGATTGTTGCAATTAACTTCTCTAGCATGAGAAAGAAGACTGCTCAATAAATAACCTTTTTATTGAAAACGCCCGTCCCTCTATTTTTCTGCACTTCTGGTAGCATGCACGATTGACTGAGTGAAATAGCCATCTATTGTTTCCGCGACTCTGAAGATATATTTCTTATTCTTGGGGAACAAAGTTGTCATGTTATATGCTTGTCAGAAACTAATCCCTTCTTGCGTATTCGAGAAAGTTTCTAGTGACCTCTGAGCTAGCTGGCATTCACAATTAAGTCTAACATACTCAGTAGGGACCTAGTCAACTTCAGTCCTAAGTCTAAAATATCGTTTAGACGTAGGAGCAGAGCCTATTGGCAATATAGGAACTACACTATATGGCGCCCAATGTTTGGTAAGGCGATAATTTAACACTAGATACTAGAGTAACTCAGTCGTGCTTTTCACACAGACCCCTTTTTCCGTAAAAACTCCAATATACGTTTGGAGTGGGTAAAAGGTTTTATCCGCCAGAACTAAATAGGTCGAGAATCCTATGTATTAGTTTTTTGGTTTGTTCAACGTTGAAGGATACAGTGTTCCAAAATATGTGCACCTAATCTTTGCTTTCTTGAAAACATACTCTGCAAACTTTCTGTCAGCAAAATGACGGAGAGTGACGACGAAAGGGAGAAAGCTAGACTAGCAACTCAACTATTAGCAGAGGACACAAGTCTTAAGCAAAATGACCCGGATTCAATAATCATCCAGGTAAATGTAAGAAAGAGTGTAACTTACAAACTAATAAATAATGGAGTATCATCGGGAGGTGGTACAGACATATTAGTGGTTGAGGCACATGAGTATCGGCAGACAGAGGTATTTTATTCATGGATAACTTTTCCAGCAGCAAATGCTGTAACACACGAGTTCCACTACTACAGCAGAGGAGCCTCCAGCTGAATACGTTCCTTTCAAGGACGTCGAAATTTCACTAACTTACCAGGAGCATCAGCTCTGGTTTAATGGCGCCCTAAAACATAAAAATCACATTTCCAGGGTCGGTCCACTAGGTAGAACAGGAGCCATATGGCCGGTTCTAGCCAGCTATACACCACATCCTGACATTGAAGAAATGTCAGACAGAGAACTGTTAGTTCAACTAAAACAATTAATTAAAATACATGGACAATTAGTCCAATATGTCATGCGGACTTTAACAGTCCAACCAGCATTATCAATTCCACAGCAAACCCTCACCAGGGGAATACAAAAAAATTACACCAAAGAGTATACAATCAGTCATTGGTAAATTACCCGCAAAACGGGAACAAATTCCGTTCTGGCTGGCCCAAAAGATTACTCAAATAGAGGCAGTATCCACTGATAGTACACCTCATGAAAAACACAGAATTCTGACAATCTGTTTACCAATGGGGATCGCACCACATGTGGAAGACTGTGACACTTGGCGAACAGTCTTTGCTTCAATCTACACAAAAACACATGGTGTTTCATCTATGGCGGTTATACCAGACGTACTAAGACATATTCAAAATGAATACGGTCCATGGCCTGCTTTAAATCTAGGTATGAAATTATTGAAAGATTTTAAACAAGTCTATACTACTAGCCAACATAAAAGGAGAAGCAGCATCAGTGGCAATCTGCCAAAAAATAAAAGAAACAGATATAGCAGAACAACCTTTTGAACTTGCCAGAATAATTGAAAAATCCTATGAAGAATTAGGTAGAGATAGTTTGGGTGGGAAACCACTAAAACCACATCTAACAGAAAATCCTGAAAAAACTTTCATTAAAAATAGTTTAATTACTCCTAAAAAGAAATAGGAAACTACCAGACAGACTCTTCTTAAAGAGAAACAGTTTCAGTCCGGAAGAAGGTCTCCCCAATGGAGAGATAGATCTCCAGAACAGGGGGGGGGGGTAGGTCTCCACAACGGGAACCCTCTGAGAAAATATATAACCTCAGAAATAGGGATAATTTTAAAAAACCTGACAGATATCAAGATAATGATACACGTCCCTCTCGATCTTTTCAGACTTTCTCACAGAAATCGGAAAGAAGAGGACAGTCAGAACATAAAGAAGAGCGCGTCAAGTCCAAAGACAAGGAACCCGCTCACCAAAGTGAAAAATCTCAATTTTCCAAAAAGAAGGTAGCAAGCATAAAGATAAAACATGCTGAGGATCCTGAGGACACAACTCAAGAACAGAGAGTGGGCCTAAACAATGCTAGACAGCGCAGCAGAAGTGACCATAGCTCGCAAGATCCTGATGAATCTTCTGGAGACAGTCGACACGAATGAGTACATTCAGGTGGAAACTGCAGACACCAGAGTTAGTGTACCCCATAAATTATATGAAATAACATTGCGTATAGAAGGGGACATAACTAGTAAAATAAGAACTCTCTTTTGGGAGAAGCTATCTTAAGGCTATGATATTCTTCTAGCTGAGAAAGACTGGCCACCAGAATTTGTTAGGGAGTGCCCACATGGCGAAGAAATGATTATGCCTGCCTTCTCAAATCATGTTCCAATTCATAAAAAATACACATATGTAAGAAAATGGGCAGTGGCCCAAGCCCCTGCATTGTATAAGTATCATGTAGGATGGGATGAGGAATACCCTCACCATAAAATCCAGTTAAAAAATCAACCTACTGCACAAAGGCAGTATCCTGTTAAGCAAGAAGCTAAAAAACAAGTCAGGGAGATCTTAGATCAACTTGAGTACCAGGGGGGGATTGAAACATGCACCTCACAAATGAATAATCCTTTGTTTCTTGTCTCCAAACCAGACAATTCATATCGTCTAGTATTGGACTACAGACACTTAAACTCTTGTTGCAAAACATTTGCAGTACAAAATTCACACAGTGCAGCACTGATGAATAACATTGTGCGCGAAAAATATAAAACAACATTAGATATTTCAAATGGTTTCTTCTGTCAAAACATTGCACCAGAAAGCTGGTATTTGACCGCTTTCATAAGTATGGGGGCCCAGAGGCAATTTTGCCATCTCACCCAGGGATTCAAGAATAGCCCAGGATTATTTTCAGCCAGAGTAACGGAGTTACTACAAATGTATGATGATGAGGCATTATCTTATGTCGATGACATATATCTAACAGACAATGATTTGGGCAGGCACTTGAAAAGAGTGAACACTATTATACTAGGGTTCGCATCTGAAGGGTACGAATTCAACTTTAAAAAATCACGGATTGCCCACCTCACTGTCCTATTTGTAGGATATGAATTATCAAGCGAAGGGAAAAGCCTAGCAGCCAATTTCTTAGAGAAATGTGTGCTGCTCCAAGCACCAAAAATGCTGAAAAACTTACAATGAATTCTAGGTTTCCTGAATTTTGGAAGAACTTACGTTCTGAATTACGCAGAGAGGGTTAAACCTCTCTACGAATTAATAAAACCTGATTTCAAACAAACTAATTGGACTCATAAACACACAGAAATGTTACGTTCAATACAAACAGACGTGTTAGCTAAAACAAAGCTGCAAACACGCGTAAACATACGCAACCCTGTAATCCGAGTCATCCCAGGAAGATGCGGATTCAAGTACCTGACCTATAACGAAGGTGAAATGGTACCGATAGCTTACATATCACACTTGTACACACAAGCTGAAATAAAATCCACTTCACTGAGAAAATTCTGACAGTGGTTCAAACTGCTATAGCAAAAGAAAGAGCCCTCGCACAGGGAAAACGCATATCGGTCGTTACACCTGTACCTGCCTTAGAGGCAGTGACAAGAGCGAGGATTCCAAATGCTAAAGCTTTACATCTACGATGGATACAATGGGTTAATTTTCTTGCTGCAACAGACGTTGAATACGTTTTTGACCCTAGCTTGAAAACACAAGAATTTCTCCAACACGAGTACGAATGTCCTCTGCCGACTGAAATTCTGCCTCTTGAACATTACGGCTGTATAATATATACAGACGGATCAGCACAGCCCGCAATTGGGGGTAAACAAGCCTATAGTGCTGCGTGCGCGATTGTAAAAGGTTGCTGGCGCGAAGGTAGATTCAGACCTATGGTCACAAAAACTCAATCACTCGGAGACTGTACAGCTCAGCGAGCTGAACGACAGGCTTTCAAGATGGCGCTTGAGAATACCGATCGCGAATTCCCCACACTAATAGTGTGCGATTCGTATTACTGCGTCCAGTCTTACAATGAATACTTGCAGAACTGGGTTCAAAACAGTTTCAAAGATGCGAAAGGTGGCACAATAAAGCATAAAATACTTTGGGAACAAGTAGTTCTTTTACAGAAAGAACTACGAAAGACCCACGTGATCCATACAGTGAGTCATCAACGTGATGGCGTTCACGTTGCAGGGAATTAATTGGCTGATGAAGCTGCAAAGGCAGCCGTCCACACGGCTTCCGTAGCTACAATTAAGCGTTCTAAAAAAAGAATAGATTGTGAAACGCTACTAGCAGTAAAAGCCTCATTGAAAGGCAACTATGCGGCGTTACCTCTAAATTATCCACTCGGAAATACATACATAATTGATGCAAACTCAGTTCCTTTTGCTCAAATCCCTGGAGTGGGGGACTGAGTAATTCCAAACAGGAAACAGAGAGTTTTCTTGATTCAAGAAGCACACATGGGAGAGGGTCTGAGGCACCAAGGGATCTTAACTTCTCTAATAGAATTACACCTAAAGTACTGGTGGCCGGGAATGAGCGTGCAAATTTATAACTTTGCAATGGATTGTCAGAACTGCAACAGAGATCGCAGTCATGAACCGGACCAGGCAACTGACAATAACACAGTCAGTCCAGCCCAGACACCACTGTTAAATAGCATTAGACGGTCTACACGCAGATGTCCCAACGGACAGATGCGGCCCCACAAATACTAAGACAAGATTCATTTGGATGTGGCCCCAGCGCTCAGCTGACGCCAGAACTGTTATAAAAGATTTGCGAGTCTTTATCGGCACATACGCAATCGGCACTCTACATTCTGACCATGGTCCTGCGTTTAGCTCTCGGGCTTACAAGGAGGCCATGGCCAGCTTGGGCGTTGCATTGCAGTACCCTAGTCCCTTCCATCCTGAGGGTAATGCGGTAGTGGAAAGAAAAAACCGTGACATAAAGCAATCTATAACAGCGAGGGTATTAGGTTCGGGTGATGGGTGGGTAAAACATCTAATAGGCGTCCAACGAAGTCTAAATAATCTGCCAAGAAATTCTCTGGGTGGAATCACTCCGTATGAACTTTTGTTTGGTACTAGAATGATAATCAAAGACCTCGATAGTCAGACTTCAGTGGTGGAACAAAAAACCTTTGATATCAAAGATCGTTTGGCTGTTTTACAGGACTTAAATGAAATAGGAAGAAGTCTGAGTAACACAAAGCTAAAGCCAACGGCCACTGAAGAAAAACCACCTGTCCCAGCAACCTGTCTGGATTCCAAAGATTGGGGATCTGGTCAGAGAAAAGATTGCGGTGAAGAAGGAATTTGGGCCTTCTTACAGAAAAGCAGTACCTGTCTTAGCAATCAGCGGAACAAGATCAGTAGTACTACCGCCCCTTGCTGGTAAAAAGGAGAACAGAGTTGTATCAATTGACCTGGTAAAACCACAACCATGTGGCCAATAATAAGTAGTAGGCCCAGTGGACTCTGCAGATGTAGCAGAAGACCAAACCTTGCTACAATTCAAGAGGTTCAAACTGAGAGACTAATCACATTTGATAAAACTGCAGTGAATAAAAAAGGACTATGCAACAAAGCCATGGAACTTGTGCCTCTTGAAACCCAAATTGCAACAGTTCGTCAAGAAACACCTGTCTACAATGATGTGGTCTCTGACTATACTAATATGACAAAGGAAGAAGCAACTACAAAGATTAATAACAATCCTGATGCAATTCCAACAATTGACAGAACTGCCTCTGGCTATTTCATCAATTTTGATGACTTTTCTGAAGATCCTAGTGAACATGAAGAAAAGCCAACTTTCAAAGAAAAAATAACAGAACTCTTTCATCAACTTGGAGAAATATATCTGATTTCACCATGGATTGAATTGTGGATTGTGTTAGGTGTACTTTTCCTCCTGCTCTGGCTCATTTTAGTTTTAAGCTTGGGAAGAATGATTGATGGAAAATACAGTAAAATGGACACAGCAAGTCAGAACATCAACTTGGTCCTAAAACCTCACAAGTCATCTCATGTTGAAAAAAGAGAATTGTCATCAGTAAACATCACAGCCATTCCTATACCTGGTGGTGTAGCATTGGACGCTACTGATTACGACATCTATGGCCCGGTTGAACTCTTGAAGTATCCACACCAGTTCAAGGTTTCATTAAGTGACTTTTTCTCACCGAGCACTTTCTCTGATGTTTGGGACTTTGAGACTATTATTAATATGATGTCTGATTTAGAAATGTCAGCAAATTTACAGATCATGATTATTTAGAAGCTTCATCTGATTATGAAGAAATGTATTGCTTTAATCATTTTGGGTACCACTATTTGCATAAATCTGCAAAACCTAGAAATGTTTTAACTAATAATCAATGAGAACATTGTCCAGCACCGCCAAAAGGCAGCTCGAAAACATTTTATGAGAAATTTCCATACTTCTCAGGGTTTAATGTCACAGATCCAGAAACGTTTTATTTAAAAAATGTGAATAAGACAGGAATGAAAAATATGTTGACCAATACAAAACAGATATATTCTGCATAATTTTATGAACAATTGTCTACATTTGGTTTTGAATTCTGGAAAGATAACATTGAAACAAAAACAATCTGGGGTTCAAAAGATTGGCAAGAACAGGGATTAGAATCATTATTCAGAGCCTGCATGATCCCAGAACAAATAATGTTCCTGAATGACACCATTCAACAAACTACCTGTCATGGCCTAGCCAAGATAAAAGATTTAAACAACCTGTCTATACCAAAGCCTATGCCTCATAGAAATAACACTACAGATGAGGGGTTAGATGTGTCCCATATTCTACACCAAAACAGAACTAATCCTGATTGGAAAAGGGGTTGATCTGGCCCACAGACACTAATAACTGTCAGGATAGATTCATGGACAAAACACAGGGGTTCAAACAGAATAGGCCAGACCCAAGATATTTCCAGAGACAACATCCAGTGATAATAACAACATACAGTGTAGGAAAACTATGCCTCGAATGGATACAGAAATCCACACTACCTGAAATTAAGCAACACTTGACTTTACTTAAAGAAGGTGCTGACTTGCGGGATTTCTTATTGGGACTTTGCAAACAGCGTCAAAAACGTTGCATATACGACGGTATATATGCTGCTTACAACGAAGCTTGGAAAGTAACGCAAATTGAAACTGCTGAAAAAATACGAGAAATTGATAGTATTAATTTGGAAAAAACACTATCTGTAGTGGACAATGGGTTAACGACTCTGTCCTCCAGAATTTATTCTTTGGACAGCATTGTATCATCTGCTATTGATATAATAGAACAGGATATGCTAATGTTACATCATGGCCAGTCCCAATTTCGTTCTATTGTACAGTTAGGATGGACGGTACAAAATCTGCATTCAGGCTATGTGCCTTTGCGTCTAATCAACACAACGTCATTATTTTCTATCTTTAACCTTACAGATAAACAAATCTCTTTGGCACAAAAAAGAGCAGACTATACGGTGCTGAGCATTGAAAAACTAGAAAGATTACCATTAACAGTTTCCGAGAGGCCTGTCATTGAATGGATAATACATGGTACCATAACAATACCAATAACAACATTAAAGTTTCAATACTGCCTACAGCATATACCAGCGGGCCTGTATGAAAGGTTGGGTAAAGGATACATTAAGTCGACCTAGAATTTACCTTACACACATAGATGTTGAAGTGGGCGTAACAAAGAAGTATTTCTTACTGGGAAAAATTGTGAAAACTCGCTAAGTGGTACACTTCTGTGTCAAGAAATAATTTACATGGAGCCTGTGAGGGTTCATCTAATGACCTTTCTTGCCACTTGCACGGCACCCCAGCCACACAAATTGAACCTGTTTTCAGGCAGCTTTCCTACGGCAGCTACGTTATGTTAAGTGACCACAGCTGTTGTGGCATGTTGCCAGGAACGGCCTATCTCGTCAGTGTTACATCCAGGGGCACTTGTTGTATGCAAGCATTGTATCCAAACAGCAAGCCAGACAAGGAAGCAATGATTTGGCCTTCATTGAATATCTCTTCCATTCGAATTGATACATTAAGCAGAATGAAAGCCATTCTTTTACAAAAAACTGTGCCTTTGACCTCGTCTAGAGAAACGTATGATCTGCAAGTTGCAAGGACCTCAGCAGAGATACATACGTTATTATCAACAAACTGCCCCGTAGATTTCATAGAAATGTTAGGTTAAATTTTAAACATGTCAGATATCAGTGGCATCGCACATGTATTTAAGACACTTTTTTGGGGATTGTTAGCACCCTTTGAAGCAATCCTGAGCATTTTTCCAAATTTTGTGCACAGTGTTCGGCGGTCTGCCTCTCATTTTGGGACTCGTAGCAGGAATTCTATTTTTGTTCCTTCTGCTCCGATATGGCAAGTCCAGTCACCAGCGATACCCAGATTACCATGGAACAAACGATCCAGGCAATGCGGTACCGAAATAAGATAACACAGGTTCTCTGCTTGGCTCGTCTAAGAAATCTGAATACCACATGGCTTCTATCATTCAGACCAATATGGCAAGATTGCATCTTACCTGTTCTACGATGCCTGCTCTGCGGAGAAGAATGCGTGTTAGACATCTGTCTCTCACTTCCATCAGCAGTACCTATGGATGTCGATATTTTGCTTGGTTCAGTAACGGCTCATGCAATGTGTTGTCCCCAGCGGCTATCAATTCTGATGACGGCATTCATTGAGACCTCACCATTACGACTAGGTGGCGATGAGGTACGAGATGAAAGCGGCACACAGGTACAACTTTCTGTGAACATTACTGATGCAGATCACGCTAACGGTAATGCATCTCACACATGCACTATTTCTACTTTTTCGGAAATGGCCCAACTAGACAAATTCTTTGCCAGCCTATCTGAGTTAATGTTTTCTACTAACAACGAGAATAACTCTTGAGGAACAAGAACATAGCGTTACCTGAACTTTGATTTCGGCCTTCAGTTTTGATAAACAGAACTTTTAAAAATTTGGAACTATTTTTCACTACAACAAAATTATTTTTTCACAATACCAAAATTTTTACCCTTTTTTGGCACAGAGTAATCTGCTTAATGTAGAACTATTCTTAGAGAACAAGATTTCTATTTTTTGATACCTAGAGACAATATTTAAACTTAGCCTCTAGAACATGTACAGTATTATATAAATCTGTGAAGAAATGGTCTCGACCTTCTCTTCTGTATTAAGAGCCATTTCATAAATGTAATTTCGTGAATCATTAAGCCAGCATTTCAAATGTAAAACTATATGCATTATTTGAATGATACCACTGCTTAGAAAACGTATAGTACAAAACTCATTTTTCGTGTACAAACCATTTCAAATGCATTTTATGTATTTTTGGGGTGGGATTGTAAACACATGTTTAGAAATGTTATAACTGCTTAGTATTTAGTAAAGATGGACATTCTACGTGGAGTGGGTGTTTTAACGAATCTAGGGCTCTAGTGTAATTTTCCCGATTCATGCCCTTATATAGGTATAACTTATCATATCCTTATATAGGCATAAGAATCATAACCATATTTAGGCACAGCCAATGCAGTCCAAATACGGCATGGCTACTTCCACTAAGCTCCTAGAGTTCAAAAAGTTCTTGAAGACAATCAGCCATCAGCAGTACGGGACTTCCCCCTGCTTCAGTATTGATTGTCCCAGAACTCCTGGAGCGTGTAAAGAACTTCGAGTTCTTAGTGGCGTTATTATGTCCACCCTTACGCCAAACTCGGCACCTTCCAGGTATAAATATACCCACATCTGCCCTAGCAAACACACAGTGGTTTGGAGCAGATCGACTAACTACTTGCCCGACGCCCTGCTGTAGCGAGTGCCGAAGGAAGCCGACCCTCCAGCTGACGCACTGAGAGAGACGCTGTCTTTTCTCCTGCCGAGAAATCCAGCTCCAGTGTTTACCTGCTACACTTGCGGGTTACTGGGAGATCAAGTCCTGAGAGAGAGATATAAGACCTCCTTCATTCTATAACCAAGGTACGGAGCTGATTAGACCCTAAGAGAATTCTTGGATAGATTCTTGGCAGAAACTATTTAACTCAAGCTACACCTCACTTACTTCTTCCTTTGTACTAGACTTAGGTTAGGTACACCGGGGTAGGCGTATCTTAGAAGCACCAGTTGAGTACTTTTAGTCATTATTTATCATTGTATGTATTTTATCCATTTTAAGTATCTTATGGATTAGAAACCATACAAAGGCTTTTTACAGTATTATTTCATAATACTCCTTTTACTGTACACACTTTACTTCATAGTAAGTATTACGATTGTTGCAATTAACTTCTCTTGCATGAGAAAGAAGTCTGCTCAATGAATAACCTTTTTCTTGAAAACGCCCGTCTCTCTATTTCTCTGCACTTCTGGTGAAACGAAGCATGCACGATTGACTGAGTGAAATAGCCATCTATTGTTTCCGCGACTATGAAGATATATTTCTTATTCTTGGGGAACAAAGTTGTCATGTTATATGGTTGTCAGAAACTAATACCTTCTTTTGTATTCGAGAAAGTTTCTAGTGACCTCTGAGCTAGCTGGCATTCACAATTAAGTCTAACAAACTCAGTAGAGACCTAGTCGACTTCAGTCCTACGTCTAAACTATCGTTTATGTTATTCCAATGCGTAGAGACTATTTGGACTATAGGAACTACACTACAATCAAAAACAAGAAACAGCAGCAGCACTGTCCTCAACATTAGTTATTAGACATTTATCAAGCTTTTTTGTACTAAAAACTAACCCGTCCAAAGGCAGTTGAAAATGTGCATACTTGCTGCCTTTCTTGCCTGGTGTTATCAATTACTCTTGAATTTCATATTCTGATTGAAACTCATGACCCTTTATCGGGCCTTTTTGTTCTACCTACTACCCCGGCCGAAAGCAGTGGGAAATTTGCACACTTGCTGCCTTTCTTAGCTGGGGTTGTCAATTGTCCTTCTTGTAATACAAATTCAAAGTGCAGGCCCTTTATTGAGCCTTCTTGGTAACTATTACTCGTGAATGGCAGTGGGTAATTTGTGCACTTCCTGCCATTCATGTATAAATAAAAGCTTAAAAGTCTAACAATATCAAAAAACAGCCAGTATAGTCTATGGTTATCAAATCTTCTGTTTGTTATTGTAATTCAAAGTACAGACCCTTTATTGAGCTTTCTTGGTAACTACTACCCATGAATGGCACTAGGTAATTTGCACACTTGTAGCCTTTCTTATTTTTCACATTATTCATCTAACACTCAATCCACACATCATCTACACGTACACACACACCTACTTCCTGCCTTTCTTGTCTGCGGTTATCAATTATCCTTCTTCTAATACAAATTCAAAGTGCAGGCCCTTTATTCTGCCTTCTTGGTAACTATTACTCGACAATGGCAGTGGGTAATTTGCACACTTGCGTCCTTTCTTGCGTCCTTTCTACCGCACAGTGTGTGTACTTTGTGCACTTGCATAACTCCTTAGATGAGATACCCGTTTCTCAGGCTCCCACTGCAGAAGCCAACTCAGTCTGTAATCGACTGGAAAACCAAACACCCATTTCCTTTACAAGGCAGGGGATTGTTTCCACATCTGCTACTTTTCTTCCTTTTCACCTTATTCTGCATATAGTACCTAAAACACACATATCTCCTAACTTTCTTGCAGCCTTTGCCAAATATTATTTTAATTCAAAGTAGAGTCCCTGAAATGGGCCCGGTGTTGTAATTTTTAAGCCCTACCCCTCACAGTGGTAACTTAATGCACTTACATTGCTTCCTTCGATGTTGCAGCCATTTCTTATGCTCCCACTGCATAATATGATGCCCTATCCATATAATGACTTGGAAATTCAAAGATCCACTTCCCTGACAACGCAGTGGATAGTTTGCGTGTCTGCAGCCTTTCTAATTTTTCACCTTTTTTATCTTCCACTCAATCAAACCATCATCTACACATAACACACACCAACTTGCTACCTTTTTTGGCTGCAGTTATCAATTCTTTTTCAATTTCATATTCTGATTCAAACTCGTGGCCCTTTATTCAACATTTTTGTTGTAGCTACTATCCCAGTCCAAGGCAGTGTCAAATTTAGACACTTACTGCCTTTCTTCACTGGGATTATCATTATTTTTCAATTTCATATTCTGATTCAAAGTCAAGGCCCTTGATCAAGCCTTTTTCATGTAGATACTGCACTGCTAATAGAAAGTGGGAAATTTGCACACTTACTACATTTCTTCGCAGGGGCTATGAAACTATTGTTCAATTTCATATTCCGATTCAAACTGCAGTCCCTTTATCAAGCCCTTTTTATTCTATCAACTACCCCGGACGGGGTTATCAATTATCCTTCTTGTAATACAAATTCAAAGTGCAGGCCCTTTATTGAGCCTTCTTGGTAAATATTTCTCGTGAATGGCAGTGGGTAATTTGCTCACTTCCTGCCGTTCATGTAGGAAAAAAAGCGTAACAAAAGTACCAATATTAAAAAAGAGCCAGTATAGTCCTTTCTTCTCTGGGATTATCAATTATTCCTCAATTTCATATTCTGATTCAAAGTCAAGGCCCTTCATGAAACCTTTATTGTTGTAGAAGTTTCCACATTTGCAACCTTTCTTCACTAGAGTTATCAATTATTATTCTTGAAATTCAAATTCAAAGTACGGGCCCTTCATTGACCCTTCTTGTTAACTACTACCCAAAAATAGCAGTGGCTAATTTGCACACTTGCGTCCTTTCTACCGCACAGTGTGTGTACTTTCTGCACTAGCTTGCCTCCTTATATATGGTACCAATATCTCAGGCTCCCACTGCAGAATCCAACACCCCGTTGGTGTAATGGACTGGAAGACTAAAACACCCACTTCCCTTACAAGGAAATGGTTAGCTTGCACATCTTCAGCAATTCTTATTTTTCACCTTATTCATCTTCCACTCAATCAACATATCGTTCTCACATACACAAACCTACTTGCTGCCTTTCTTCGCTGTAGTTATCAACTAGTCTTCAATTTCATAATCTGATTCAAACTTGAGGCCCTTTATCGAGCCTTTTTGATGTACCTACTACCCCAGCCGAAAGCAATGGGAAATTTGCACACTTGCTGTCTTTCTTGGCTGGGGTTGTCAATTGTCCTTCTTGTAATACAAATTCAAAGTGCAGACCCTTTATTGAACCTTCTTGGTAACTATTACTTGTGAATGGCAGTGGGTAATTTGTGCACTTTCTGCCGTTCATGTATAAACAAAAGCTTAAAAGTCTAACAATATTAAAAAAGAGCCAGTATAGTCTATGCTTATCAAATCTTCTGTTTCTTATTGAAATTCAAACTACAGGCCCTTTTTTGAGCCTCATACTCAGGAGATTTTGGATATTACTTTGAGTATAATTGAAGAACTAATTGTATCTGTCACTGGCAATGAGAGTGAAGAATGAGAAATTAGTGCTGCAGACATGAATTGTGATTTTGAAGATAAAAGCTTTGATGGAGATTTTCTGAAAGTTTTAAATTATGTTTACATTTTAGTACAAATTAAATCAGAAACTGCTGACGAGAAAATTGACCTGACTGACATATCTGATGAAGTTGCATTGGAATGTCTCTTAAATTATGAGATATTAACAGAATAATTTTATTATTGAGAAATAATAAAGCTTTGAGCACTATCTACTAATGAATTTATTGTACTAAAAGTGAACACTTGCTGCCTTTCTTGACTGGGTTTATCAATTATTATTCAATTTCATATTCTGATTCACAGTCAAGGCCCTTTATTAAACCTTTCTGTTGTAGAAGTTTCCAAATTTGCAGCCTTTCTACACTAGAGTTATCAATTTTTCTTCTTGAAATTGAAATTCAAACTACAGGCCCTTCATTGACCCTTCTTGTTAAATACTACCCATAAATAGGAGTGGGTAATTTGCACACTTGCGTCCTTTCTTGCATCCTTTCTACCGCACAGTGTGTTTACTTTCTGCACTAGATTGCCTCCTTATATATTGTACCCATTTCTCAGGCTCCCACTGCATAATTCAACATCCCGTCTGTGTAATGAACTGGAAAACTAAAACACCCACTTCCCTTACAAGGAAATGGATAGCTTGCACATCTTCAGCAATGCTTATTTTTCACCTTATTCATCTTCCACTCAATCAACATATCATCCACACATACACAAACCTACTTCATGCCTTTCTTCACTGTGGTTATCAACTATTCTTCAATTTCATACTCTGATTCAAACTTGAGGCCCTTTATCGAACCTTTTTGATGTAGCTACTACCCCACCCAAACACATTTACAAATTTGCACACTTGCTACCTTACATGGCTAAGGTTATCAATTATTCTTGCATTTTTTGAACTTGATTTATATCAGTTATAGGTTTAGTACAAAACAAAATTCGTCTTACAAGTCCAAAAGAATACTGAATGACAGTCTACACTACAAACAACACAACTCACAATTTGAACTATTATGTCCCTGAAACACATATTTTGACAATGCATTCCATACATGTTCTATCTTTCATTTCAATCATGATTACAGATGATACAATCCACCATTAAATGTACACTGCAGACAGCTGGATTCACGACTTCAATTCAGCTTTCCTTGTACATTAAGTACAGCATTACATCTACCCTTGCTTTCTTAACATACAGACAATTGTACTCTGTCCTCAGATTCAGTTAACTGTACAAAATAGCATATGTTAATATTTGTATCAATTAGTACCTTCGATCTACATTACACACAGCGGAGTTCACAACTTTAATTCAGCTTTCAATGTAAATTTTTCTTCACTATGTGTGCTTAGAAGTGCCTTCAATCAATTCTCCGCTCAGTACAGTTCACAACTAGACACCAAGAGCGCTAGCACTACAGAAAATATTTAATACAATCTTGATTTACTTAGAACACAGACAATTGGTGTAGAAAATTTACAGTGTGAACATTTAGTTATTCTTGTCAATGGCGTTCCTAATAAGAGTAAGAAAATATGGCAATAATGATCAGATATTAGAAAAGTGAAAAAGGCAACGTTTTGTTCTATCTGCTATAAAAGAAATGTATATCACAAAAATGTGTATGTGGGGAAAAAAATAACAGTAGAATATACTGACTTCCCATGTGGACAAATTTAAAAATTTCAAGTTTCCATAACTGAAGAAATCTACGAACATTACAGTATTCATCCACTTCATTCTAAAGAAGTGATGGGGAATACTATAGAGTTATTCCAAATGAAAGAAGCAAAGGGAAGTCCCATTACTGTATGCCAAAAAAGCTTGGAAGATCGTTCTTTCCCTCAGTTCCTTCCCACACGAAAAAGAGGACGATATGATGACCGACCTGTGCAGATTCCTGCATCTGAATACCAGACATAAATGTTATATGCAGAAAGACCAAGATTTCAACAATGTATTCCATATTTGTTCCATCTTTTGTTTGAGAGTGATTTGTCTTGACTTTTTATGTACAAAACAATGTAATGAAAACACGTGTACATCTGCAAAATGTTTCAGCAAACAAACTTATGCATAAAGTACAGTGGAAAGATATTTGGGAATCTCACCTCAATAATCTCATGGCATGTCAGCGGTGTAGTAATGAGTATTGGTACCGTCGTCAGGGACAACTAAAATGTATGCTAAGGAACTTAGAAACTCCTACATAGTTCCTTACGCTAAGCTCTGCTGACTATGCTTGAGATGATTTACTTCAATTTCTTGATTACACAAATTCATATGATCATACTCGATCTCATCTAATACTTCCACAAAATCAGCATCTAAAGTTTAGTTTAGAAAATCACACCTGATATCTACAGCATTTATATCTTCCTCTTCATTCTCCCTACTTATACAAATTATGTTTAGCTCTTCTATGACAGTGTTACTAATGTCGAAACCGTCTTTCAAATTTTGTTGATTTTCCATACTAAATTTCTTATGTTTTAGGTCCTTGTACAAAAACATAAACACTTAATTTTATCTTCACTGTAATATCAGCATATTTGATGATTTATATGAAATATCTTACAAATAAGCCAATATTTTGTTCATGAGTGTATATTATTTTCAAAATATTCTAAAATTAAATACAATAAATACTGTGTCACTCTGCATTGTGTCAAGTGATTTATTTATTTATTTATACTACCTACTGTTTTGCAAACTTAACGACAGCACTGCCTTAGTTTGACTCATGTCAATTAGGGTGGAGGAAGGCAAAGAAAAGGAGTAAAGTACATGTCTACAGATGTACTGCTATATTCAGAACACTGGATGAAGCACTGAATAAACAAAGTCAGATTCAAACAAACATACACAAAAGAAGGCTGCACAAAAAATACACAAAGGAAAGCTACACAATTAGGACACCGAATCTTGAACATAAACTGGTAAGTAGGCAAAAGAACAAAAAAGCTAACAACACTGCAACGGACGCTATGCTGTGGAACTCATTTTGAAGAGAGGTAGAAACATACTGTAAATAAAGCGGAATTCAAATAAATAAGAAGTAAAAAAGATACATTATTGACAAAGTCACTGGAGTAATTCTATGTTCCCCAACACAAAAAAAGATTTTGGAAAAGTTATATCAACAAATGTTTAAGGAGCTGCAAAGAGACCCCAACCCCCGGGACTCAAAAAATAACATTGGGGACCGTGGAGAGAACGCCAATGCCCCCGCGGTCCTAGCCGGCTCCCCGCATCCTTCGAGAGCCGGCATTGCTTTCTCAGAGAGAACAGCTTACTTGATGCTCTCTCCAACAAAAAGCAATCTGCTTTCCTACTTGAAAGACATAGCAGATTAAATTGCTCTCTCTTTCAAATAGGAAACCGCTTTGCTGTGCTAAAGTGGGAGCCGCGGCCCTCCCGCCCTACCATAGCAAACAGCAGTGTCCCGGGGACAGGCACCCAGAGACACTGCAATAACCGACCCTGGGAAATGATGGTCCCCAAGGCCATCAAGGGTTCCAGTAAGGAGGCCAGGCGACCCCCTCCCAACATTTAAAAGTCCAGAGAACTGAAAGTCCCCGGAGCTGGGAAATCCATGCCATCACAGACCACCTATTTTAAATTTTACTGCCCCAGGAAGGTGGCGGTCCCTGAAGAATGTAGGAGAACCGTGACTCCCGCATACTTCAAACTAAATGAGGCTGCCAACACTTCCTGGTTTAGAGTGCTGACAGACAGTTGACACCCAATCAGCATGCAGCTCCTGCTCGTAATTCCACAGATTTCCGTACACGTATGCCACAATTTTTCTTTAAAAAAATAAAATAAATAAAAGAGCCTAAACATCCATGTATGACCCCCTGAGCAAGCCTAGAGGGTCAGAATGTTTCTAGCCTGCCCCCTTCCCTTACTTCGCAACTTTGTTTTACTGTTTTCTTGTGACTCACTTCTAGCGACGAACAAGATGGCTGCCAACACTTCCTGGTATCGAGTGTTCACAGACAGTTCACAACCAATCAGCATGAAGCTCCTACTCGTAATTCTACGTGTTTCTGTACGCATACTCCGCTATTTTTCTTTTTTTTTTTTTTAAGAAAAAAAGAGCCTAAACATCCATGTACAACCCCCTGAGCAAGCGTAAAGGATCAAAATGTTTGTAGCCTACCCCTTCCCTTATTTCTCAACTTTCTTTACTGTTTTCTTGTGACTCGGTTCTAGCGAGGCACAAGATGGCCACCAACACTTCCTGGTTTCGAGAGTTGACAGACAAGTTGGCAGCCAATCAGCATGCAGCTCGCACTCGTAATTGAACAAATTTCCGTACGCGTGCTGCACCCCGTCTCTAGATATCGCTATGATTTTACTTGCAATTTTCTCAAAAACCACTGAACGGATTTACACCATTTAACAAAAAGCACAATCTGCGAACCGAACTCTACCTCTCTGCCAAATTTCGTGTAATTCCGTTCAGCCGTTCGGGCTGTAGCCCTAGCTAAAGGTCCCTATGGAAAATTGCATGGGGAAAACACGTTTTGGGACCCCCATTTTTTCTCGGCCCCCACTTGATGAATCACCCCAAAACTTTCAGGGAAGGAGCGGAACCGGGCAGGCCATTTTCTTAGAAAAATTCACGAAGATTCGTCCACTGACGCCAAAGTTATTCCAAATAGAATGTTGTGGAAACTAGGTCCTAACTATAATTACCTACATTGCGACCGCCAGTAGGTAATATATATATATATATATATATATTTATTTATTTTTGTATATGTATATATATATATATATATATTTATTTTTGAGTGTATATATATATATATATATTTATTTTTGTGTATATATATATATATATATATATATATATATATACATATACCATGTCCATGTCATGAGTGATGTAATATGTGACGTCATCAGCAGTGCATTGAAGGCGCGCAAGTTATAGTGAGTCCAACTAACTATAACGTGGGAATTTCAATGGTTTTATGTCAATAAAATTTCCAGCTAACTATAACTGGTGTGAAACCTATGGTTTTTTCAGTGAATTTAATAGGTTTTTGAAATGCTAATTCCTAACTATAACTGGTGTGAAACCTATGGTTTTTTCAGTGAATTTCAAAGGTTTTTTAAATGCTAATTCCTAACTATAACTGGTGTGGAACCTTTGGTTTTTTCAGTGAATTTCATAGGTTTTTTAATAGCAATTTCTATATCTATGAAATGTAATATTTTTTATAATGAATCCTATAATGTATGTTTATGTAATACTATTTTTTTTATGTATATTGTTCATTTTTTTAATTTGTTTTGCCCTGGAGCGCTACCGGTGCACGTGCCGGTGAGCGCACCGGAAAGCGGAGTCTTGCGGCGCGCCCCAGGGCGCGTACCGGTGAGCGTCCCGTTAGCGCTTTTTCCGCGAACGAAAACATCATCGTGACGTATCGCGTAGCCGCGTCCGCGTGATACGCATGGCGTAAACGCACCCAGAAGCACTCGAGCGCATACGATCGCGCAACGTAAGCATCAGACGTGCTTACGCGGTGCGCCCTTGGGCGTGCCCGGGGGTGCGTAGCGTAAACGCGTCGGGTCATGTGACCTAAAAATAACACTTTTTATTGGTGCAGGACAGTTTTGGTTTCCAAATGATGAAAGCCCTGTTCATGTGACCTGAAATTAACACTTTTCATTGGTTCAGGACAGTTTTTCTTTCCTAATGATGAAAGCCCCCACCTTTTTTCCTCATTCTCACTTTGTACTTTGAGTGAAGAAGACCTGTTGAAAGACCTCTCTGTACTTTTTGGGACTGACAAATGGCTTCAGTAGCAGCAGCAGCAGGAGCATCTCAGCCACCACCACCACCACCACCACCACCAAGAGGACCACCACAACACCACACTGGTGGAGATGAAGAAGAGGAAGAGGAGGAGGAGGAAGAGGAGGGGAGGAAGACGTTCCTGCCAGAAGACAATACCCCATATAGGCCAAAGCCACACATTGTATGAGAGTTTTTTTTCCATCCCAAGTGGCCAAAAAAAGGTGAATGCGCCAAAGGTGACTTGCCTAATCTGTAACATGGAACTTTCAAGGGGGAACCCTAACAAAAAATACTCATTTGGCAATAACACCATGATTCGCCACATGCAGAGCAAGCATCCTAACAACTATGCTGCGGCAGAGGTGAGAGAACTAGCCAGTAACCCTCCCCAATCTTCACCCAGCACCTCAAAAAGAAAGCAACCCACTCCATCGGGACCAGAGACAAGAGAGATGGTCCCAAACATTCAACCCCAGTTTGGAAAATCCAAGATCACTTGTATTTTTTGTGGGAAAACCATCACCTATGGTGAGCAAAGCATAAAGCTCATCAACGGTGCTGGTGACAACCACAAATGCCCCAAAAATCCATAATTTTTTCCTGTTTTTTTTTTGCTCCAGTTGAGCCGTTTTCAATTCCTTGTTTTTTGTTTCTCCCCATAAAAATAACAAAAAAAATATAAAATAGTTCATAAAAGTCAAAAAAAGTACAAAATGTTCAAAAAAACATTAAAAAAATATAAAACAACAAAAAGAAGAAAAAAAACAGTTCTTTTCAGAACTACCTCCAATTTATAAAAAAAGGCTACATTTTTAAAAAACTCTGTCATTCTTTTTCCCCCATGGTACGCTCCCCGGTTCGCTCCCCGGTGCGCGTACCGGGTGCTCCCCCCGTGCAAATCGGAAAAAAAAATGGCCCCCACATCAAACCTAGGGGGTCAGGGGGGTCTATCCTGCCCCCTTTTGGTCATTCCCCTCTTTATTTTTGCCACCTCTTGTGTCTCGATCCTACCGAGACACAAGATGGCAGCCGCTCCGGACTGTTTGGAATGTTTACAGACACCCGAGAGCCAATCAGCTTTCCGTGCGTGAACTCGCGTAGCGCGCTGGTTCTCGCCCCGGTGCGCATACCGGGGCACGCTTATAGATATATATATTTTTTTATCTAAATTACTCAAAATCCACTGGAGCACATATCTTGAGACATAGCAAAGGCACATCGGGCTACCAGTCCCTACAATTTTGCCAAGTTTCGTGAAAATCCATTCAGCCGTTCGGGCTAAAAGTGAGGTCGACCGCCCTATAAAAATTAACATGGGGAAAACACGTTTTGGGACCCCCCCTTTTATCTCGGCCCCCGCTTTACGAATCTCCCCCAAACTTTAAGGGAAGGACCGGAGCGCCGGGAGGCAAATTTGAGGAAATTTTCAGGCAGATTCCTCAACCGGCGCCAAAGTTATTTCCAATAGAATGTTGACATTTTGCATTGAAAAAAATCCTAACTATAACTACCTACTGGTGACCGCCAGTAGGTAATATATATATATATATATATATATATATATATATATATATATATATATATATATATATATATATATATATATATATATATATATATATATATATATATATATATATGTGCACTGGAAAACTAAACACCCACTTCCCTTACAAAGAAATGGAAAGTTTACATCTCTGCAGCCTCTCTTATTTTTCACCTTATTCATTCATTTTCCGCTCAATCAACACATCATCCACAAATACACACACACACTTACTGCCTTTCTTGGCTGGGCTTATCTATTCTTCTTCTTTAATTCAAATTCAAAGTCAAGGCCCTTTATTCAGCCTTCTTCGTAACTACTACTCATCAATAGCAGTGGGTAATTTCCACACTTCTGTCCTTTCTTCCGTCCTTACTTCTGCACACTATGTGTACTTTATGCACTAGCTTGCTTCCTCAGATGTGCTACTCGTTTCTCTTGCTCTCACTGCGGAATCCAACACCCTATGTGTGTAATGAGCTGGAAATCCAAAGATTCTCTTCACTGACAAGGCAGTGGGTAGTTTGCGTGTCTCCAACCTTTCTTATTTTTCACCTTTTTCATCTTCCACTCAATCAACACATCATCCACACATACACACAACTACTTGCTGCATACATTAGCTGTGATTATCAACTATTCTTCTATTTCATATACCTATTCAAAGTGAAGGCCTTTATCGAACATTTTTTTGTAACAAGTCCCCAAGCCGAAGACATAGTAAATTTGCACACTTGCTCCCTTTCTTGGCTGGGGTTATCAATTATTCTTCAATTTCATATTATAATTCAAAATCAAGGCCCTTTATCGAACCTTTTTGTTGTAACTACTGTTTCAGGAATTCTGCTCCTACACAGAACTGTGCATAAAGACTTAGGACCTCAATGAATTACGGTGTACCGAAACCCACCTTAGTACCCAAACCCCCTACCAGACTAGCAATCAGTGACTCATTGGTTCTTCTTCCTATAGCAAAAACACCAATGACTAGTCAACCCAGAACATGCGACTTAGATTACCTCAAGTAATATAAAAAGAACACTCTTTCGTTATAGTCTTACACCAGTCCAAAACAAGGAGTAAATAAAGACACGTGCAAGTTTGAAATGTTTATTTCTAATGCCGTGATCTCATGCACAGTACCTTAGATAATACAACCAAACATATTATCAGAAACAAAGTTGTCAGCATTTTTACTATTCCATAAAATATAAAGTGAGAAAGCATCTTATATTGCCAACGGGAAACAGGTTTAAAATATACCTACATTTCACCCTCCCTACCTACCAGGTTAGTTTATAACTACAGAAGGTCTCATAGGATACATGGATGGTCCTATACCTCTGGTACTCAGCAGTAGTGGATCACATTGAGTTCTGCACAAACTGTCAGGATACCAATGTTCTCCAACTGTGTCTAATTATCCCTCCACAATACATTATTAAACGCGCCAGTTTCAGACGTGGCCACACCTGCATATGTGTTATAGGTCAAATGTGTGAGGATCATTCCGAATAACAGACACAGTATCCAAGATAACCTTGATGTTCCATGCTCTCACTATACACACTAAACTAGCGAGGCAGTCTAGAAATGTAGCATAACAAATTATTCTCATGTGAAACAAAATACTCAGCCTTCTCTAAACAATATCAAAATTGTGTGTCGTGTGAAAAGCAGAGCAGGAAAGCAAAAATGGCGCTTAAGCTTTTAATGAACCCATGCTAACTTAACACAGTGTGAGTGCAAGGCTCAGCCCATGACACCCTCCCTCTATAGAACTACGCAATATAAATGTGGGCGAACTAGGAATGCAGAGTCCAAGCCTGAAAAGCAGAGTCAAGTTCAAATTTGCATAAAAAATGATTTGCTGTTTGATAGAAAACGGTAACTAAATAATAAAGAATAGGTAGAAAAATCAAAGAGTCTTAATCCAACAGCGTATAAGCACAGTATGTAGCAACAGCCTCCAAGAGGAAGTCATTGTTCTCATCTGAAAACATTTCAGCCATCCAATTCAATAGTGAGAATGAACATACATGTTCCTCAATGACCGGAGCCTCTATCACCATCGGAGGAAAACTTGGGTCATCTTCAATGTAACTGCGTGCCAAGAAGTCATGCGCCGCTGCAAAAACATTCCAACGTCCCATTATTGCATGTATTGCTGCTAAGGCCATAATCTCGCCGCAAGAACAGAGCAAGTCATGAACCACTAAGGGGCTCATCAGCTGGTCATAATCCGCGTTGAGAGACCCCGTACTGCAGAGACACAAATCCAGGGCCCAGTCGAAATCGCAGCTCAGGCAATGGAAGACAGGTTGAACGCATGTGAAAAAGGAGAATTGAAATGATAATCCATAAACTGCACTCAATGTAGCCAGAGGCAGTGCTCCGTAATAACTAAGCATTCGGTTGCGGAGCAGCAACAGCCGAGAAATATTGTTGTGTGCTGGAGGATGTGCATCCATATTTAAGTAATAGAAGCACACCGGCAACTAATGTGACTATTAAGAGGAATCCACCAAAGATGCTGGAAAAAATTGAATGAAAAAATGCAGAAAAGACACCAAATATAGTTTGAAAAGAACTCACAAGACGACTGCTTCTAACTTAAAAAAAGTAAGGTAACCCCGTAGTCAAGGACGCATTAAAGATACTCTGAATTAACTCCCCAAAATACAAAGGCACGTCTGTATTTAAGAAATCATACACTTCTGTGCGGGTTTTTACTACATGAAGGACAAATGTTTCTCTAGCAGATGTAAGAGCGACCTCTTTTTGAGACAATAGCGCTCTTATACGGTTCACTTGGTTAACTCTTCTTTCAAGGTCGGAATCGACGGCCAGATGGAAACATCCATCTTTCCATGCAGAGGAGTAAACACAACTTTTTTTTAGCAAACCACACGCTCAGTTACCGTAATCATGTAACCGATGCCTGGTAACATTGCACAACAATCTGCATTATTTCAAATTAAATAACTCACGTTTCCAGTAAACTGAACGATGGTATGATAGCAGGTGTGGCAGTGCCTTTCAAAACTCACACCAAATTAGGCGTATCTTGATTACAAGAGCCATGCAATTGTATGTGTCTACAAATTAAGGAGTAATGTGGAGCTATTGTGCAATCCTCGCCATTCACATAGACTTCTTTTCCCTCCCTCAGACACCTATATATAAATGATAACCAAGCTTAATGGAGATAAGCGCTGCCTAAACATCCATATCTGCCTATAGCATAGTATTACATGCAAATCTCAAACTAAACAGGCTAAAAAGTAACGTTATGATACCGTGGATAAGTCACACAGCTGAATCGGATTTCCAATGAGTGACCACTTCTAACCATTCTCATATGGCGCCCTGTGCTCTGATTTGACAGTGAGAGAGTGATCGCACCATAGTTTGTACTGCTAATCATTCTCAGCATACGCTATGAATACGCTTTCATGTTACACGTTGCATAAAAGCTTCCGTGTGACGTCATGTACGGCGCCCCATGCGCAAAGACGCAAATGTTTTCAATTGTGTACAAACATATATTTATGTATTTATTGAACATACTAACAAAACACATTATCTAGGATAATTATGAAAAAAAAAATTTAAGTTCCAATAATCCTACATTACTTTTAACCCTTTCGATGCTGATGACGAGCTCAGCTCGTCATGATGCACAGTTGAGCTGTGCTGATGACGAGCTGAGCTCGTCATGAATACAGCATCAGAGCAATTTCCAGCACAGGGGGGGAAAACACCTAGCAGCCAAGGTGTTAAAAGCAATTACACCAATCGAGGTGAAAAGTCATGCGTACTCGCATCCTAAGAACACCGTAATAACAGCATAACAGTACGCAAAGACATGTGACTTTAAAAGAAGAAATTTCATTGGATCATAACACTTCCTATTACAACTGTTGAAACTTCCGTCCCATTTTAAAAATGTTACTTTGACTTTCTAAAAAGAAACATCTCTTCTGAGAATCTTGTCAAATAGAACAAAGTTTACCATATTAACAGCAATGGACTCATCTTCCAGCCATTCTTCAGAAGAATATTTAATTCCTAAAGAAACTCCAAAGAAGAGGAATGAAGATCTAATTTGGCAGTTTTTTACTTTTCCAGAAGGTTAATGCTCCAAAGTAACCTGTAAAATTTTCCAAACTCTTTCAAGGGGTGATCCATCTCAAAAATACTCCTTTAGCACAGCAAATATGGAGTGACACGTAAAGAACTTACACCCCAACAACTTTGCTCGAGCTGCAACACAGAGGTTGAAGGACAACCCACCTGCTACTGCACCAAGCACATCAACTGCTACACCGGCATTTTCAGCAAACAGTCCACGCACACAATTTCATCCTGATTTTGCTCAAGTTAAAATTCTATACATTTATTGCAATACACTTTTGTGTTATGGGAAACAGTCAATTGACCTGATAAAACGCAGGAAGCAGGAGCATCACTGCCCTCAACATTACTTTTTTTCATTCTTTTCTTCCTGTTGGACACTACCAAGCCCCCCATTATAAAAAAATTGCCCCCGGGACTTGCCCCCCCCCCCCGGGAGCTAATTAGGAATAAAACGAACTTCTAGGTTTTTTTTCCTTTTCAACCGCGTACGAGTACAATACGAGTACAATACAAGTACAATACGCGTACAACGCAGGTTTTTTATTTAAAAAAAACATCCATATAAGACCCCTGAGCAGGCCTAGAGGGTCAACATGTTTCTATCAAAGTCAATGTAAATTTCCCTGGACTAACTCTTGGAAATTAATTTTGTATCCTAAATGACATTTAACTATGACACAAGCATATTATTCAAAAGAATTTTTTTGTCACAAACTAAAATGTAACGTTTACACGCTTTCTTTATTTAAACATTTTTTTCCTCACTTAGCAGGGTATTTTCCTTAACATAAGGAACCCAAAAACAATATTAAAATTTCAGAGAAAAGTTTTCCTGAAAAACAATTAATGTAAACATTTCTTAAAATACAGTACAGTACAAATTAATAAAACATTCATCAATACAGAAAAGCTATTACAGTGTGCATATAAAACACATATATCACAGAATAATTGCATATAACTAGTTAAAAAGACAGACAAGTAAACCCCTCATTTTCAATGGAACAACAAATGTTGGTCCCAGATAGTCAGATCCAATAGCCTTTATGTTATTCGTGTGCGGCTTCCAATGTCCAAGATTGGCGTATTTATGAAAACCACTCGGCTTTACTTGGATTCTATGAACATTATGCGTCGACGCGTTTCGGTGTTTAAGCCTTGGATGTGGTTACACCTTCCTCAGGACAGAATTAATTGGGGTCATCAACACCAAATTGGTGGAATCCTTCTAAATATTAGAGAAATATCAGTCAATACATGTTTTTGTGTCTTATTTACAATTGCATTACATATTTTTCAAAGAACACAACACCTCTTTCATGTATCTGTAGTGCAGTGGCTTTTCTTAGGGTTGATTGTACTTAGTGTAGTTTCTCTGCACATATCCTAAATATAGTCAACATATGCATTCCAATTTTCTTGCTTACACACATTGCATTTCTGGTTACTCTACGGTTAGTTATATATATTCTCTCACCCAGCAGGGTAGCATTCTAATACCGTTACATTTTAGATGTTAGCTTACTTTCGTTTAGGGTACTGACATATGAGCAACCTATACTAACCTTTATTGTAGATCTCGCATTATCGGGATCCTTAATGGGGAAGTATATACTATTTTGTCCGATTTAATGCTCATCACTTCCTCATCTCACTGGATATGATTTGAGTGGTATCCTTATAAGAGCTGGGGAAGGCAAGAGGTGCACTTTAGGTTCAATAACTATAGTTTGCACTCTGTTGTACTTGGAGTGGATATTCTCCTTACCTTTTGTACTTTTTATATCATCTTTTCCTTTACAGTTCTCATAGACTGTACTGTTTCCCTCAATGCTCCGTAGTTTTTATACGTCTAGGGTTTTGATGCAGGATTCTATAGTGGAGACAAAGTGATGTTTTTTTTTTTAGTTATGTCTCACTATTCTTTTCTTTTTCTTACCCGTAGTCCACGTATATATTACGTTCACCGCGGTAACACCTTGGGTATCGACTTTCAGGTTAGTTATTCGGCAAGATTCTTTGAACTGGATATTTTCTAAATAAAAAGAACAACACACGCTAATTTCATGAGATGATAGATTTAAGTATAGTGTCATGGTCTTAGTTATGTTCCCCTAACATGGGTAAAAAATTATTAATAATTTTCATCATGGGAGAGCTCTTCTTTTTGAGAAACATGCATTCTATTTTTGTAGCAGATCAGACCTGTTCTTCTATTGTTGTCATCTGTAAATGTAGACCGCTTTTAATTGCCCGAGTCTTTCAGCTTTTCCCATATATTATAATTATAACCAGAGGATCGCTTTATTCTGCTAAATGTTGTATGACGAAATATAATATATAGGTCGCTGCTACTTAACCTACGGTAAAGTTACAGTCCTCTATTAGTAAAACAGTTGTTGCCCATTCTCTCCTATGGCTCAAAGTCCCACCTTCTATATTAACGATATCTCCTGTCCAGTTTAATGCCGGAGGCTTAATGCCGTGGGCTTACCTTTCAGCTCTCTACCTCCTGCTCGACCGCGGGCCCGTCTCGTTCTATTTTCTCATAGGATTGAACGCCCATTATATTTAGTTCCCTAATTGCTGATTAATTTCAGTTGCAGTTATTAGATGGACGCTACTCCCATGCTCGCGCATCTTGCTAGCGCATGCGCATTGGAACCGCTTTCGGAGTATAACGTGGCCGTCATCCTAAGATGGTCACTATCTGTACTGGAGAAACATTGCGGGACAGTTTTTCGTCTCCCTCTAGACTGAGTGAGGTGGGCTCTCTCTCATTTATCGCCTCAGATTAAATATATCAGTCCTCCCTTATTAAATGCTGCTCACTCTTATTACCATGTCCTTATTTTACAACTGGGTTCTTTGTGTAGAAAGCGCCCCCTTTGGTTCTATTTTGCCGTAACTGCCTTGAGCATGCGTAATCGAGCCGCACTCTCTCCGCTATGTGGCCGCCATGCTGGAATAGTCAAATTCTATACTAGATATGCTTTGTGGGGCAGTCTATCATCTCCTTCACTGATTTTCTACAACAAGTTTCTCTATATAAAGAGCGGCCTTTTTTTAAATTCTATTTTCCTACAAATACTACAAATACTCAATTAGATCACGGATTCTGTGTAACTTCATTTATGTAAACTTAGTTATCTCCCTATATGAAGTATATTTGCTTCCCTCTCCTACTCGGCTATACGGTGGAATCTTTAAGTTTTCATATTGGTCTTACCTTGATGCGGTCACTTAAGGTAAGGGCTCGCAGGAGAAAGGGCCATCTGGCTCAGGATTTTCCCGAGGCGGAAACGGGACAGCAGTCTTCGTAATAACGGAGGTGAATTCATGCACCGGGGCACACCAGAGTGCTCTTAATATTGCAGAGTGCTCTTAATATCGCAGTGGTTCCGGATTTTCCACTGTGACTTTAGAAATAAATCTGACATTGCGGGACCCACTGAGGGTATAACATGGGCGGAGTGTAACTACATGTTCCAGAAAGCACAGCAAATTACAAGCTTCTAAAGCCAACACACCTGAGGCTGTTTCTACAAAAGGCAGCCAAGGAATGGGACACCTTGAGCCCTGTAACACCGCTTTGCCAAATTGCCCATGAGGAAGGAGCGGACAGCTCAGAAACGCGTTGGGCAGACAAAGAAAAATGACGGATGTTTGATCACCACTGCAGTGAAATAAAAGCAAGGTTTTTTTACCTTACTGCTGTCTAGTGCTTTCCTAAACGCTGAGCCTTGGATAAACATATATATATATATATATATATATATATATATATATATATATATATATATATATATATATATATATATATATATATATATATATATATATATATATATATATATATATATATATATATATATATAATTGCTCCACAGCTCTCTTCACATATCCCCAAGTAGAAGAAAAGCGGCAGCACTCACGGGTTTTGGCAAATTACAACAAACTTTTATTCAAGACAGACGCGTTTCGGGAAGCATCCCTTCCTCAGTGTCACAAGGGAACGCGGTGCGTGGCACCATTTTTAAATCATTCAAACAGTGTGATAACAGTAGACAAGGAACTACACTATGCACGATCATAAGCGCCATCTTTGAGTGTGTTTTTATGCACATTTGAGCTATCATTATCTGTATCTAAACAAATACAGCTACACTTTGATATTGCCGTGTATCGGCATGGGCGACTCTCCGAAAGAGAGACGCCTGCCCCCAGAAGACATAGTATTACAATTTCTGTTTTCACATGGCTGAGATTACCGGTGTGTGCCCAGTCCATATCTCTCCTCATGGCCCAAATATATGGGGACTGCGTATCACTCGTTTGAATTATGAGTGACACTGTCAGTTGCAGGTTAAGACCTGCCATTTTTATTGCACTAACAGTGCTTTAAATATATATAAATCTTGCCGTGGATCGGCAATTGCAGCCCAATGGCTGCTTTTTCTTCATATGTAAAAGGGACACATTCTGAGAGACATGTTCTCAAGACACACACCACTTGTCTTGCCAATAAAAAGAGTATCTTCAGAATTCTCAAAATTATATGCCTCCGAATCTTCTCAAAATTACACATATAGTTAAATTCATTTTCTTGTTAAAAAGGAACTGTCAGATTGAACACAGCATAAGACATCGAGTAACCAGATATAAAGTATAACTTATCTTTGGAAATGAGATAGGTTCATACTTCTCTATTGATCTATTAAAGGTTCTCATACAGAAATCATTAGGCTAATGCAGATCACATTTCTTTGATTTTACCCAAGATGTGAAGCCATCTCTTCCCCCGTGTTGAGTCCCCCCGGTGCTTTAGTTTCGAGATCTACCATATAGCGTGATTCAAGCCTTCTCAATTTTTTTAACTTATTCCCTCCCCTGATATTCTCGGGAACATAATCTAAACATAAATATTTTGGAAGACTTCTATCACTATTGTGCTTGATGGTAAAATGGCGAGCGACTGGATAGGAAAAATCCTTATTCACAATCGCTCGCATGTGCTCAAGGATTCTCAACTTCACCGGATTGATGGTGCTGCCTATGTACTTTAAGTTACATGGACAGCTAAGACAATATACTGCATGGCTAGTGTGACATGACATGAACTTATTGATCCTCCTTCCTCCCCTACAACCTTTTACTTTGTAAGATAAGGTACGTTTACTGGATGCACACGCTTTACATCTCCCACAAGGGAAGAATCCTTTTGCATCTTTTAACGTTCCTGGTTGTTTCACCATTGGATCCAGATGACTGTGTACCAAATGGTCTCTTAGCGACCTCGCTTTTCTGAAGGTGATCAGTGGGGCAGGGGGAATATCGGGTCCGACGATGGAATTGTTCTTAAGGATATGCCAATGTTTGATCATGATGGATCTTAACCTATGGGAATCCACAGAATATGTAAATGTAAATGTACAGGAATTTATATAGCGCAAATCACGGAGCGGTTTCTAAGCGCTTGCTTAGGGAACCCGTCCAGGTATTCCCCTGTGAGATAATCCCGTCAGGGTATCCGCAAGGTGAAAGCCAGGCATCCCGCCGTGAGGGGCCGTTGTGGAGATTAAGCAAGCTATTGCCCGGAGTCGCAGAGTGTGAACCCGTGAATCGAGTAGGCACCGGAGCGAGAATTGTCGAGTCCATGGACATTTTAGGACTCAAGACCCCGCTGAGCCGGGAATTGAACCCTGGTCCCGGGCTGACCTCTGCTTCCAGGTCTTCCTCCTCTAACCACTGAGCCACACCAGAATATGGCATACTTAATCTAAATTTGCCACCATCTGGATTTGGACCACTTTTCTTTTTGAATAAGTTCCGTTGGGGTAGTTTCCTCACACGATTAAGTGCATCTTGTAAAAGATTCTGTTTATAGCCTCTCTGTATGAATCTCTCCACACTCCCCTGTGCTGCTTTTTCAAAGTCACTGTCAAGTGTGCTATTTCTTTTTAAACATAAAAATTCCCCATAGGGGATGCTGTTAATTAGTTTACGGGGATGACTACTGGACGCATGCAACGTACTGTTGCCCGCAGTGGGCTTGCGGTATAGTGAGGTCAGTCCCCCATCTGAAGAAATAATGGTGAGATCAGTAAAGAAACAGTTAACTACTTGGACCTGAAAATTGAGGTCAATAATGGTAAAATCAAGACCTCACTATACCGCAAGCCCACTGCAGGCAACAGTACGTTGCATGCGTCCAGTAAATTAAAGCAATAGAACATACATATTTCTCCACTAAGTCTTCCTCTGTTCTACATGAGCTGATCAAAGCCATTGATGCTTGCAATATCCTCCTTAAAGTAAATCTAAACGCCATGGAAGTCAAAAAATGGGTAAGATGTTGGCCAATTATTTAAAAATTAAATCTGAAACTAAAACTTTGGACCTATTTGAAATGAACTCACTAACAAAATTACATCCTCTGATTCGGACATTTATAACATTTTCTGAGACAATTATCAGTCAGTGTATTTTCTGACAATACTAATCCTTTACAACATAATATACATACTTTTTCTGAGGGTATCCCTAGAACTCCTATGGCTGACAAATTTAACGTACTAGAAGCTGGAATAACTCTTCAGGAGATTAAAGATGCTATCAAATCCTTAAACAAATATAAAGCTCCTGGTCAGATGGCTTTTCTTTTTAACTCTTCACTTCTTTTTCTTTCATACCCTTTGTAAAAATTATCATCAAATTTCATTAATTAATTATGATTGCAAAATATTTGCCAGAATTTTGGCATCCTGCCTTGAAAATATTGTTCCTTTACTTGTGAAATCTGACCAATATAGTTTTGCTAAGGGCAGACTTGCTACAGAAAATGCTAGAATGTTTTCAAACCTTCTTGGGTTTTGTAAAATATCCAAATTCCCTTTGCTGCACTGTCTCTTGATGCCGAAAAGGATTTTGCCCGCATCCACTGGCAATTTTAATATATGTTTGCTAATACTAACATCAACTGGTGCCCTAACAAAATAAACAATTAAACAAGGAGGGACCGGGGGCAAAAAAATTATCCAGAACACGTGCCCCAAGGTATACACTTTGAAAACAAGAGGTATTACTGTTTCCAAAGAAGAAAAGGAGAGAAGGTCCTGACCGGGGGAGTGCTCCTATAAGGAGCAAGGGCCCTCATACACCAGAAGGATGTCATGCTTTATCATCGGGCAGCTCCTTGTTGGGCCGGCGCTGCAATGCCCAACATAATCTGCAGGGGGGCACTTTTCCGGAGATATTTTACCTGTGAGCTTGGCTGATGCTGAAGCAAATGTGTGTGTTCTGTGAGGTGCATATACAGAAGTGAGTGGAGTGTGGGGAGGATGTGAGTTAAAAATAACTATGAGAACCAGGTGAACCAACTTTAATTAGCAGGTTCCATGTCATGAGGAAAAGCCTACAATATTTGCAAGAAGAGGATCTAGTAATCTTATCAAGCATTAAGTAAGGATGTGGGTCAACATGTTTCAGGCCCTCTAGTGTTTTTAAGGTCGTGGCATTTCTTCGGAACCTATA
>NW_028251618.1:0-2000 GCF_964263255.1 Lissotriton vulgaris | reverse complement strand
TTTTTCAATTGTGACTGGTAATGTTATTGCTGTTAAGCAAGGACCTCACACAGGCATTTTGAGGCGGACAGCCACGGCGTCCAAATTTAAATATTTTATGCACAAATCCATATCGCATGTAGACCCGGCCCTAAGAAATAAGTGCCGGTGCTAAGCAACGGCACAAATTAAGCACTGGCCCTGCAGTACTGCTCTTTGACGAGCGTTGTAAGTAAGGCCTGGCCGCCTTAATAATGTATTTTTGATGACACGACACAATGCGAAATCGGCCGGGCCTCCGGTGCCGCGCAGCCGCCTCAAGAAAGGTGCCGCCTGGGGCGGCCCCCCCCCCCGAACTAAATCCCCCCCCCTAGCTACGCCCGTGGGCAAAACCCAACCTGCATTTAGAGGTAACTCCGCAGCATCAGCGTGGGGGCAGGTTTAGGTCCCTTGATAGATGAACTATGGGCCCATTGCTGTCCACAAACAGACAGTGGCGTCTAATCCACTACGGCCACACTCACTGAGGTCGTTTTTTTTTGCTGAGTTTTACATAGCGCAAACTTGACCCGAATCGGGTATCAGAGCGCTTTACAGAGCACCAGTTACGTTACATGAGGACATAAGTAACACTCACCTTTAAAGTTGCCGGGGACGGTCGCCGGTTCAATCTGCAGACTGCAGACTTCACAGGAGAGGAGGGGCTGGGGTCGGGAGGAGCAGCTCAGGCTGAGGGGCTGCTACGAGTCGAAGGCCTCTCTCCCTCGCAGTCCGTACGTAGTCGCAGGCTCCGGTCAGCTCGAAAGGAATTTGAAAAGGAGGAAGGGGGGGGGGGGGTCCCCAAAGATAAAGGGCAAAGGTATGGGGCGGGGCAGTACCCTACCTGACGCGCCCACCACAGCACTACTGACTAAATAATCTGACCCTTGATTGGGTCACAGGAACCCCAGGACAGGTCAGCACACTTTTGGGGGGCAGGTCGGGAAGTCGCTGCTGGTATTAGCAGACCCTCATTGGAAGCAGCTTCCCGCCCTGCGGCCCTGCAGGTGTTACTTGTGGGCAGGACGGAGCCGCAGGGCACAGAGAAAAGGGGTGTGATGATGACTGAGGAGGCAACCTTCAGCTGCAGTGTGGGCTGGCGGCGCCGCACAAACCTTTGAATCCGCCGCACACTCGACGGATTCTAGCCCAATTTTCGGCAGCCCGCCCATCACGATTTTTTCTCGCACAATCGGGCAAAATATCGCCCAATTGTGCGAGAAATAGCCCAATCTGGCAACCCTGGCTCCTGTATTCCCCAGCTGGTCGCGTGGTGCGCGTGAGGAAAACTACCGTGGGGCGGGACTTCCGTTTCCTGCTGGAAGCTCGCGCCCACGGAGTGCCTGGCCAGGAGAGGAGCAGTGGTGGCGGGGCGGGACTTCCGTTTCCTGCTGGAAGCTCGCGATCACGGAGTGCCTGGCCAGGAGAGGAGCAGTGGTGGCGGCTGAAGTCCGGAGTGGCGGTAAGTGGGCTGGGGGGGGGAAGGGGGGTGGGGGGGACGCTCGGTGCACTTGTGGGTGTGTGTGTGCGTGCATGTGTGTATGCGACGGCGGGGGTGGGTTCTCTGTATGTGTGCGTGCATGGGCGCTCGTGTGTGTGTGTGTCTCTGTATATGCGCATGCGTGTATGGTGTTTGGAGCTTCCCAGGAGACAGCAACTGAGCGCGTTCGCGAGCGCGTGCCCCGCTCAAATCGCCTCCTTGAAGAGGCAAAGCGCGTGACCTAGACTGTCTCCTGGGAAGCATGGTCCGTGACAAAAGATCTCCGGCGGAGACGTGCTTCCGCGCGTTTGCGCCGAGACCTAAAAAGACAGCAACTCAAAGAGGAAGACTCCAGATGTCGAGTGAAACACAAATCTCACTGGAAAATATCCAAAAATTAAAGATATATCCAACAAGCATTTACAATGCAATGGTTTTGCCTTTGTTAAAGTTTGAGCTATTGGCATTGCTCTTGACATTATTTTTATTTATGTTTTTTTTT
>NW_028251617.1:0-25722 GCF_964263255.1 Lissotriton vulgaris | reverse complement strand
ACAAAAATAGATCTAATTGTTATGACTCAATTCCCAAACAAGCCTTGGCAACTACTGTGTTGACTTTGAAAAGTTTTGTAAAGAAGTGTTTGGCTACTCCCGCCCACTTGGGATGACTAACTCCTGTAGGAAGTGAGTAACAGGGGCCTCAGGGCGTTTGTAGACCAGATACCTTGCAGTCAAAGCAGTCTCCAGTCCTCTCCAGGTTCGATGGGTGAACCGCCAGGGAGTTCAAGGGAGTGATCCTGATGCAGGGGATACAGGGTACTGAATATACTGAAGGATGTTGAGGATGCTGCTTGGGTGACAGGGGTCACCCTTTGATTCAAGAACATGGTGAGTGACATCCAGCCAAAACCTTTGCCACTGGTCTAATGGTGTCTGGTTACAATGAAAACAGTGGCTCCCTTTAAGTGAAGCTAGTGTCCGTCTTGGGCAACCAAACTTTACTCCGACACATCAAATCTTGGTCTGTCGGGCTGCACTCCGCTGGTCAGTAGCGGTCAAGCAATTGTGGCTAACATCTTGTCAGAGAAAGATTCTTTAGCTTTTGTGGCCCTGTAGTAGAGAAAGGAAGTCAGCCAACTGACACTTGGTGCCACTTCTTCTATCTGGAGCTTGAGAATAACTTGTTCTTAAGCAGGTCACCACAGGCACAGTCCTCTCTTTGCTAGCCCAAGAGCACCAGTTTTAGTCCAGTCTTCGGTGCAGCCTCTCTTTGTGGGTCTAGGGAAAAGCAAGGCAGTCCTTTTCAGTGCTCCCTCCAGTGCAGACTTGATATGAGGCCTGGGTGCCAGGGGTGCTGCATTTATGCTCAGAAACTGCCCTTGGGGATAAAGTGACCTCTAGCTGATGGCTAGTTGGCTCAGTGTGGCATCTAGCTACCCCTCTTTCAGTATATGGAACTTACTGGACTACCCTACAAGTTTAGTTACCTCAGGACTAGACATCTAGGGGTAAACCGGTATGGCAGCTGCTTCTCTATTTCTGCCCCGGCGCCAACTTGTCTACTGGAACAAAAAAGCAGCTCCTCTTATGTGTGGTCACAATTTGCCCTTCAAAGGTGTCTTCCCATTTAAAGCCTGCCTTTTGACCTCATATTATTCACATGGCAGTCTTACTTAGTTCCTTCCTGAGAGATATTCACACCTCCCCCTGGGGGACAGAAGGCTGTCTTGTGGCCATCAATAGTAAATTGTCCCTTGAAAAGTTGGGCAACAGAGTGTTAAATTACTGAATTTATTGTGAGCTATACACCAACTAGAACCAGAACACACAACTGCGTGCCCTAAGGCTTCAATATCAAACAATCCTTATTCAAATGGAAAATGGTAATTCTTTTATACAAAGTTTATTCAAAACATGTTGATTTCAAGCATTCAATGCACATTCAAAAGTTGTTCCACTCTTGTAGATGAAAGTTGCTGAAGTACCAGAACTTGAAGATTGGAATTTTTGCTGATGTTTCCCAATGCATTTCGAGTGCAACACCCTTTGTCAGGTTTAACTATGAATCAAGAAAAAGGTTTTGGAATAAACATTGTGAAAGTCAGGTAAAAAGCAGTAAGAGAAACTGTAAATGCAAAAAGAGGAAGAAGGGGAAAAAAAGGAAAAAGTCAGTGCAGAAGGAGATACAAGGAATCACACTTTGTGACTGCAATCCGCATCATAGTGCAGCCGAAAATCAAACCGGACACTAAAGTAGCCCTCACTTTGTAATGCCAACGGATCGTGCCACTCATGCCTTCCATAAATGCATTGTAATACTGAACTGAATGTGAGTCATAAGCATAGAGGCAACTGTGCCGAAATCAAGCAGCTGACTGATGTACAAACAGATGCCTAGTTCTCAGTTGAACTATGGCCCACATGCATTAACACTGCCATTTGCTATTCCTTATTAGCGAAAAATAAGGATTTGCTAGTAAGGATAAGCAAAAGGCTATGCATGAAGAAATCGCTAAAAAAATTGTGATATCCTAATATACCTTAATTGCGACTCGCAAATTGCGAGTCGCAATTAAGGAATACCTTCCCGTTCATTCCTATGGGCTTAGAGGCCCATAGGAATGAATGGGAAGACATTCTCAATTTGTGAATCGCAATTAGCGAATCGCAAATTGAGAATGCAATTTCAAGGGACACCCTGTTGCACCTCTGAAATTGATCTGTGCACATTTGTGTGTGCACAATATGAAACTTTGAAAAATGCACAAAAGTGCATTTTTCAAAGTTTTAGCAAATTACCATGAAGTTGAACTTGAACATGGTAATTTGCTACTCCTATTAGCGAAATCACAAATTAATGAATCTCAATTTAAAGATTTCTTAAATTGCGATTTTTGCATTTTGGATGATGCACCCCAAATGCAAAAATACCTGTCGCAAAGGGGCAGATTCAGAAAATCTGCCCGTTTGCGACCAGTTTTTAGATTGATGCATTTATTTATTTAAGTAGTTTATACAGCGCGCAGCTACCCCCGGAGGGGTGTCCCGGCGCTGGAAACGGAACCTCAGAGAAGGAGGAATGGAGCGAGCATATTACAAGACAGGGATCATAATTTGGAGAACAGCCAGGTTTTTAGTTTAGCACGGAAGATGGATTCAGATGGACAGAACCTGAGGTCGAGAGGGAGGCAGTTCCATAGTTTGGCAGTGATTACGCTGAACCCTTTGCCGCCCATTCTGGAACGTCGAAAGCGAGGAGCAGTCAGGAGGCGCAGGTTGTTAGATCTTAGAGATCTGACAGATTGAGAGATAGACACTCGCTTTTTCAGGTAGCTAGGTCCAAGGCCGTTGAAAGCTCGGAAGGCAAGGGTGAGGATCTCAAATTGGATGCAGCTTGCGATGGGGAGCCAGTGGAGCTCTTTGCGATAGGCGGCAACCGACTGACGGTAGGGGATATTTCCTATCAGTCTGGCAGCCGCATTCTGAACGATCGGAAGTCGATCGATCAGATATTGTGGGGCACCGGCATATAAACTGTTGGCGTAGTCTAGGTGAGAGGTGATGAGGGCCTGAGTGACAGTTCGATGGGCGTCCAAGGGAAGGTAAGGCAGGATCTTCTTAATCATGCGCAGCTTCACGAAGCAGGCAGAGGTGACCTTGTTGACTTGTGCTTTGCACGAGAGTGAGTCATCGAACTGATAGCCCAGGTTACGTGCTGATTGGACAGGAGTGGGTGCAGGGTCAAGTGCTGTGGGCCACCATAGACTGGGGGAAATCGGAGTTTTCTGGTTAAAAAACAAGACTTCTGTCTTGTCAGCATTCAATCTTAGGTGATTGTTGGTCATCCAATCACAGATGTTGTGCAGACATTGGCGGAAGTTGGCAAAGGTGGAGTCTGAGTGGTCTCTAAAGGAGAATACCAGCTGAGTATCATCAGCGTAAGAGACCACTCTGACTCCTCAAGACTCCACCACTGAGGCCAAGGGTGCGAGATAGACGTTAAAAAACAGAGGGCTTAGGGCAGAGCCCTGCGGAACACCACACAGCAGGGGTTTACCCTCTGACTTGAAAGGTCTAAGCACCACCTTCTGAGTCCTGCCAGTGAGGAAGGATTCGATCCAGGCGAGAGCGGAGCCACCGATTCCGACGTGCTTTCGACGGTTTAGTAGGATTTTGTGAGAGACCGTATCAAAAGCAGCGGATAGGTCGAGGAGGACCAGCATGGTCTCCTCGCCCCTATCCACGCATTCACGGATAGTCTCAGCCACTTCCAGGAGAGCAGTCTCAGTGCTGAAACCTGCTTTGAAACCGGATTGGGAGTCGTGCAGCAGGGAGTTATCTTCCAGATACTCTGTAAGTTGTAGCTGCACGGCCTTTTCCAAGATTTTTGTGGGTTTGGGGAGGAGGGAGATGGGGCGATAATTGGAAAATTTAGTAGGATCGGCGTCAGGTTTTTTCAGAATGGGGACCAGCAGAGCTTCCTTCCACGTAGTTGGGAAGATGCCATGATGGAGGGAGGCATTCCAGATGGAAAGAAAAGTGTTGAGCAAAGAGGGAGCTAGGTCACCCATGGTTTTGGCGGGAATTGGGTCGGAAGGGGAGCCAGATTTACATTGGGTGAATAGCCTGAATGCGGTCTCAAGAGTCAGCTCGTTATAGGACTGCAAAGAAGCAGCTTCCGGGGCCATAACATGGGGGATCGGGGAGGATACCTCAGTAGGGAACGAGGTACAGATTTTTTCGATTTTTTCAAGGAAATAATCCGAGAGTCCATCGCATAATGCCTGGCTGGAGGTGTTCTGCGTGGCCCTGGCGGGGGGGGTTAACAAATTCTTTGACAATATTAAAGAGAGTTTTTGAGGAGTTCTTGGCGTTGGAGATTTGTAATGAGAAGTAGTCTCTCATGGTGGCTTTTTTTGTTTCAGAAATTTTTTCAGAGCGATTTTGTAGATGGTTTTGGATTCGGGGTCATAGTTCTGCCGCCACTTGCGTTCAAGTAGTTTGCATCGGCTTTTTTCCTCACGAAGGGATGTAGAGAACCAAGGGGCAGAGGGGCGGGTTCTGGCAGAGGAGATGGGTTTGAGGGGGGCGATGGAGTCGATGGCAAGGAGCAATGCAGAATTGAGTCTAGAAACGTTTCCATCAATGTCACTGGATAGAGGGTCTGGTTGGAAGTTGAATAAGGGTTCTAGGGTAGCACAGGTGACTTTGTGCCATTTTCTCCCCAGCTCTTTCCTGAGTATAGTAGGGGCGGGTCTCGAGCTTAGCTCTAGGTTAAAAGGGATAAGATGGTGATCAGACCAGGTGAGAGGGAGGGAAGGGAGGACTGTGATATTGGAGAAATTAGCAAAGATTAGATCAAGGGTATGCCCAGCTGTGTGTGTAGGGCCCTTGACTAGCTGAAGTAAGTTCAGACTCTGCATAGTTTCTAGCAGGTTGTTAGCTTTTGAGCAGAGAGAGTTGTCCACGTGGAGGTTGAAATCTCCTAGCACCAAAAAATTTTGGTGTTTGAGGGAGAGATCCGCCAATAGGTGGGTGAGTGCCGTTAAAGAAAGAGTTGAGGCAGTGGGAGGGTTGTAGACTAATGTGCCCGCCAATACTACTGCCGCGGTATCAGAGATAGTGAAGTGCAGAGCTTCAATCATCCCGATGTTCGTTAATTTGGTGATGGACAAGTTGAGGTGAGATTTTAGGATGATAGCAAGACCGCCACCAGATTTGCCCCCTTCACGATTGATGCCCTTTAAGAGGTAACCCTGAGGGGTAGCAAGCTGGATATCGGGGGCGGAGGTATCTGTGAGCCAAGACTCGGTGAGGAACAGGATATCCCAGGCGTCGGAGATGATTGACGTCCATATCTCATTGGCGTGGCGGGGCAAAGAACGGCAGTTAATCAGCCCTGCTTTCAACGTCAGGGGGTGAGACAGGCGTTTCGGCAGGCTGAGGCAGGGAGAGGGGCGAAGGCTCCAAGGCGGGAGCGTAAAATTGCATTGAAGGCAGTTGAAAGAGGCATCCTCCAAGTGATCGGGGGTACAGCATGTGGTGGAGGGGCAGGTGGTGGGCTTTAGAGCGTAAAGCTGGGATGTGGTCCAGCACGTACGACCAGTGACTGCCGGACAGGCAGGGGGACTGGCCCTAGGCACGGGCCAGGCGCGGACGGGCGCAGACGGGCTTGCCTTAGGCGCTCCCGCTGCGCTCGTCCGCTGCGCTTGCGTGGGAAGCACATTTAGGGAAAAGAGGGGGTGGGCGTGCCCTAACGGTGGCCGTGGCCTCGCGTTGAGCAGCGATGGCGGCCGTCAGAATCTTACCCACAGAGCAGCGCTAGATCTGCTGTTTGTGGGGAGCCTGGTAGGCGTTTGGCACAGAGAGGAGCTCTGAACACAAGGTACAGTTGTAAAATAAATGAAAGCACAAGTTCAACACATTTTTAAAATCGAGTGACACAGCACCTCCGGCTTCCTCCTCAGAGGTCTACAGTTCCTAAGAATGCGCTCTCAGTCAGCGCTATTCATAGGCTAGGGGGTGGGCGTGGCCTAACAGTGGGCGTGGCCTCGCGTTGAGCAGCGATGGCGGCCGTCAGAATCTTACCCACAGAGCAGCGCTAGATCTGCTGTTTGTGGGGAGCCTGGTAGGCGTTTGGCACAGAGAGGAGCTCTGAATACAAGGTACAGTTGTAAAATAAATGAAAACACAAGTTCAACAAATTTTTAAAATTGAGTGACACAGCACCTCCGGCTTCCGCCTCAGAGGTCTACAGTTCCTAGGAATGCGCTCTCAGTCAGCGCTATTCATAGGCTAGGGGGTGGGCGTGGCCTAACGGTGGGCGTGGCCTCGCGTTGAGCAGCGATGGCGGCCATCAGAATCTTACCCACAGAGCAGCGCTAGATCCGCTGTTTGTGGGGAGCCTGGTAGGCGTTTGGCACAGAGAGGAGCTCTGAATACAAGGTACAGTTGTAAAATAAATGAAAACACAAGTTCAACAAATTTTTAAAATCGAGTGACACAGCACCTCCGGCTTCCGCCTCAGAGGTCTACAGTTCCTAAGAATGCGCTCTCAGTCAGCGCTATTCATAGGCTAGGGGGTGGGCGTGGCCTCGCGTTGAGCAGCGATGGCGGCCGTCAGAGTCTTACCCACAAAGCAGCGCTAGATCTGCTGTTTGTGGGGAGCCTGGTAGGCGTTTGGCACAGAGAGGAGCTCTGAGTACAAGGTACAGTTGTAAAATAAATGAAAACACAAATTCAACAAATTTTTAAAATCGAGTGACACAGCACCTCCGGCTTCCGCCTCAGAGGTCTACAGTTCATGTGGCTGTATATTACTCAGCATGCATCTCAATAGAGCTGAGTGTATGGCAGTAATTGTACAAATTATCAACAGAGATACAGGATTTAAATAAAATCCTTCAAAACTGAACACAGAGTGAAAGCTATTCTTTGGACCCCAAGCATGAAACACAGGAATAATGGATTTCCAAACTATGTAATATGTATAATGCGATAAGCAATTAGCCCTGTAACTGGAAATGGAAATCAAAACTTGGTAAATCTACTAGTTGTGTGTAACTAGGTGCACTAAGGCCCATGTGAATTAGAATGTGGCTCAAAGCAATGCAGGCCAGTTTGTGGTTCATTAGGCAACAATCCAGTCCAACTACCACCAAAAAAACACAAACTGAGAGCTAAGTTGCGCCTGGTATATGCAAATCTACCTTTGAAATAAATATTGGTGCAAAGTATTACCTGGAAAAGGAACCTCATGTGTAACCTCGTTCATCCACTTGTCGCTGTAGAGTTCAAGAACGCGGAGTAAAAGCAATAATGTTTTATAAAACAATGAGATGCGTGCTGTGGTGTGCTAGAAATAGAAGAAAAAGACGAGCTTAAGATGGATACTCCCATAATGCTCCTCATTATTTTGTTAAACAACTAAACCAAAACATTAGTTTGTGTGTGGTTTGCCGTGGAGAAGTAGGATGTTACACCAGCCTTCTCCTACTTCTCTCTTGTGTAAGACAATATAACTTGTCTACGTCCTATCCTATCATCCACTGTAACATAGATACATTTGCTGGCTTGGAGTTCTGGACTTTTTGGTTCCGTCCAGAGGTGTCAGGGAACAACACCCAAAGACCCCGGAGTTCCACCTGCCTTCGTGCACAAATGAACAGAAACACGGGCTTCTTGATGGTGGCGTCAAAGACCAAAGGTTTATTACTGCAGGGACACAGAAGTCACAGATACTACACACGGGCAGTAACCAGGAGCCTGTTCAATTTGTACAAAGCGGGTTGCTCCTTATATACTAAATTTTAAGCTGGGGGCGAATTCTTTACATGTAATACATTCCCAAAACCTTTGTGTCTAAAACAATAAATATTTGGCGTTACACAGGAACCGTCGATAATATCTGAGGCCAAACATTGCGAAGTGAGGGGTTCCCACTAGTTTGTCACAATTCCCTGTCAATATTGCATTCAGGACCCGGACCGCCTCATCGTAAAGTTCGTTACCTCCCCCTAATAAAGATTCAGAAAGAAAGAAACAGAGCCAGGTGTGGAAGATAGAAAAGTGGGATAAGGGATGTTTGTGGGTTGTAAATGGGCAAGGCTACCGGCTTCGGCCGCCTAATCATGATCAGGGCAATGGACACGAAGACCAGTTTGGCAGGACTGGCCTCGGGCAGAGGAGGTAGCCTTTGTCGAGTCATGCAGCTACAGCGTGATCTGGTTTAAGGTGCACGTGTCATGAAAGAGGTGAATCTCCGGCTAAGGTTACGTGTCCTTAATCGAAATGAAGTGATCAGAGGTTATTGCGTATGTGAGGGCAAGAAACACAAAATGGCGGCCATGATCTAAGATGGATGCCGTGGGTAGATCAGAAATGTGTTTATAAAAGGAGTGCTCTTGCTCGTAGCGTAGCGAAAACACCAGGATATACTAAATGGATCATTTGCGGTTCGCTGGTACCAATATTATGTATTTCCGACAAACTTGAAAACACGGGTTCAAATCGTCACGGAACCGTCACGGAACCTCAGACCCTCCTTTTGCCCTTACATAGGCAATTACTCAGTCTATGTCAGAATCTAGTTCTATGCTCATCAGGTCAGTGACATGCTGTTGTATCATCATCCTTTCTCGTGTCTTTTCTCCAAACGTAGGTGGTTTTCTGAGACAAGTTGCAGCACAAAGACTACACAGAGCAGGACCACATTGGATAATCAGACAACATGAGAATAGGAATACTAAGATGACACCAATGACCATTAGAACCTTCCATCCCCACGCTGATATCAGAGTCCAAAACCACTCCATGAAGGACCAGTTTCCCTTGTCTACATGTATGGAGTCTGAAATCTTGTGCAACTTAGAGATCGCCTCATAGACTGTTGGAGCATTATTAGGAATAAAGACACAGCAGCTCGATTGGATCATTCTGCATACCCCACCTCGATCTGCAAGTATAACGTCTAGAACCATACGGTTCTGCAACGTCATGAGCCTGTCCGCCTGAAGCTCAGCTGTCAGATTGCTAAGGGCACCAGCAGTTTCGGTGATAGTAGATTCAACTACCCGTGTTAGCTGACGTATGTTTCTACTATTGGCCATAGGCCCCCAGAACGGAAGGAAGCCTTTGAAGAAGTCTCCAGCTTCCTGACCAGCGGTATCTTCCTTGCTGAAGACACCTCTCGCTACTCTGGTTCTGTGGTAATCAGATGAAGCAGTGTATGTCGGAGGCAACAATCGAGCAATATAACATGATCCTGAAAAGTCGGCAGGCAACCATGTATAAGCTCTGTCTCGACAAATGAAGTAGGTACCCCTAGCAGTAAGAAAGGCAGGGGAAGAGTTAGCCGGAAACACGTAAGTCTCTACGCACTCACTCCTCCCTAGCTGAGCTCTCGGATTTCTCCCGTTACCTTGCAAACAGACCTGACCTTGGTGAGGTACGACCCAGATTGGAGTTGAGCTTTTACGCTTGCTTTCTCCTAAACTAAGGCGATACTCTGAAGTATTCCAACTTAAATATACTCGCAATTCGTCTCTAGGGTAAGATGGAGTATTATTGACGTCCTTGACCATGTCAATAATTCCCTGGACTAAGGCTTTGTTGGCAGAGTTATATTTAGTGGAACGCGGTGGACGTGGAGGATAGGTTTCAAGGGCATAAGCAAAGATGGTTTGGAAGGCCTGAAATGATCCATTATAGCTGTAAGGCAAAACCAGATAGGGAATACCTTTATCCATAGTGTGGGGTATCAAGCCACACACCCAGCAGTCTGTAGTGTTAACTACCAGTTGGTGTTGGTGCAAGAGCTGTACAAAAGTGTTGTTGGTGAATTCTGAGCGTCGGGCTTGCTCATGTTCCGGAAACGAGTGAAAAGAGTGTATAGAAGAAACAGTAGAAATAGCAGGATCAAGGGGAGGTACTGTAGAAACTGGCACAAAAATCAAATTTATACTAAAGACGATTCCACCCACCAATGTTGCTAAAACAATCAAAAATGTAATGGCACATTGCATCAAAAAGCATCTGCTATGAAGAATTCTATTAAGTCTGTTTCTGCGAACATAAATCACATTCTCTCGTTGCAGCACAGGAAGCTCCATCTTCTACAATCCGCTCGCGACCACTGATGATGTGTACGTAGATGAAAATGCCTCTATCAGCCCTGGGAGTTCCCAGAACCAACAGAAAGATCGACCTTGTGTCAGACCCCTGCAAATTCAAACTAAGCACACAGCCACGACCCTACGGCTACCCAGACGGCAAGGCAATTTTAAAAACAATAAACAATAGCAAACTTCCTGGCTGAAGGCAAAAGTTCAATATATATCAGAATCACAATATGCAGTTGCCTGCTTTATTTGTCCATTTTACGGCTTCTTAGGTTATATCTCTGCTTTGCTGGTACTGTCTGATCGGAAAATAGGGTATCACTAGCAGCTGTTGCAGAGTTTAAGTTCGCAGATAGCAAAGTTTCTTCTGATGCTGGAGACAAATGTTCAGTGTTCAAAGGAGTCTTTTCAGGAGGAGAGTCAGGTTTTGAAGTGTCAGTAATCAATTCGGCATCGCTGAAAGAGATGAACTTCGGTGTGCTTTCAGATTCGGAGGCACCAATTCCCTTTTTCACCCAGTCGTCGTAAGGGAGCGGCAAAGGAACACGCTTAACATGAGATGCGTGTATCCAGTGCTTACGGCCAGCTACACGAACTGCTGTCCTCGTTGCCAGTAAGATCTGAAAAGGCCCCACAAATCTCGGCTGAAGGTTCTTTGTCCTCGCGAAGTTCTTGATGACAACCAGATCTCCTGGTTTCAGCTGATGCCCTGGACTCTCCGGAGGTTTTGGCAAAGCATCGAAAACCTGTTGATGAATAAGACTCAATTTAGCAGTCAAGTCGTAAAGGTAGTCTATCAACATAGGATATTCTATGGAGCAAAATTCTTTAGGCCTTGGTACACCCCAGATATTTGCCGGGCGACCAAAGACTATCTCGTAAGGGCTAAGCCCTATTCTAGAATGTACTGTTGCTCTCGTTGATAACAAGGCCAAAGGAAGTGCGTCTGGCCAGGCTAAACCTGAGAATGCTTGTATTTTGGCTATTTTCAGCTTGAGGGTGCCATTGTAACCCTCGACTAAACCAGCAGACTGGGGATGGTTTGCACTGTGAAATTTCTGTTTCAATCCTAGGCCGGCACACACACTCTGCATAACTTTCCCTATAAACTCACTTCCGTTATCTGACCATACAATCCGTGGCATTCCATATCTAGGGAAAAATTCTTTGAGAAGAATTTTGGCAGTTGATAGGGCAGTATTGTCCTTTAATGGATATGCTTCTATCCACCTGGAAAAAGCACAAACTACCACCAGGACATACTTCAAATTATTGCAGCGCTCCATGTGAATGAAGTCTAACTGAATCACTTCAAAGGGGCAGGAAGGAGGAGCGAAATGACCAGCTGGAGTTGGAGTTCCCTTGCCAGGATTATGCATCAAACATACCATACAATTTTTCACCACTCTCTCTGCACACTTACTGATTCCCTCATTCTTCCAGACCGGAGCTAACATCTTACATATCCCTTTAGAACTTATATGCGCTACTCCATGCGCCATCGTCACTACTGCAAGCACATACGCATCGGGCAACATCCAACGCTGCTGTTCTGTCAATCCAACATCCATTCGAGTCCAACTTGCCCGTACTTTCTCTCCATACACGTTTCTCTTCCTCAGTTGCTTCTTTCTGAATCTCTTTCACACTTTCCATAGTATCCTCACACATTCCAGACTCAGCAATCCATCTTGCAGACGTAGCAACATACATTCTGCTCATCGTGTCTCTAGCTGTCTGTTTAGCAATTTCGTCAGCAAAAGCATTCCCACGACCAACATCATCCGTGATTGCTTTATGAGCACTGCACTTCACAATCGCAACTTCAGTCGGCAAGGTTAGAGATTCCAACAAGTCGTTAACTAGCTGACCATGTTGGATCTTAGTCCCATGGGACGTAATGAAACCTCTTTCTCTCCACAACCGGCCAAAACTATGGGCCACGCCAAATGCGTACTGACTATCTGTAAACACATTCACTCTCTTTCCCTCAGCTAAAACACACGCTCTCGTTAGAGCTATCAATTCTGCAGCTTGGGCAGAATTCTGACTCACTCTTGCAGTCTCCACAATCGTCTTCAAAGTCGTTACTGCGTAAGCAGCAGTCACATCACCATTCTCCAATTTAAAACATGACCCGTCCACATACAGCGTACCATCCGGATCTGATAGCGGAGTATCTTTTAAATCAATGCGTCCTTTTGTCTCTTCCTCCGTTTTGAAACAGCAATCATGTGGCTCGGAATCACTCGACTCTTGATCAGTCGGCAACAATGTTGCTGGATTCAATACATTGCATCTTTTGATCTGAATATGACTCGCTAGTAATGTCAGCTCGTAACCAGAAAATCTCGCACTAGTAAGGTGTTGTGTCTTCGTTCGGTTCATGAGTGTATCCACTGCATGAAGAACCATGACCACTAGCATATTGTTCATCACCAAACCAGCAGATTGTCGAATGGAAGCCGCAGCTGCAGCTGTAGCTCTCAAACAACTAGGCAACGCTCTGGCTACCGGATCTAATGTTGATGAAAAATACGCACAAGGGCGTTGTTTATCACCAAACTTCTGTGTCAGAACACTCAACGCGCAACCTTCTCTTTCGTGAACGTAGAGCGTGAATGGCTTACTGTAATCAGGTGTACCCAATACAGGAGCTGAACACAATGCTTTTCGTAATTCAGTAAAACTCTCTTGGCATTCATCAGACCATGGCACCGGACTCGGAACATTTTTCCCAGTCAAAGCTACCAATGGTTTCGCTAAAAGAGAAAAATTTGGGATCCACTGCCTACAGTAAGAGGTAATACCTAGAAAGGCACGTACTTCTCTCTGTGTGCGTGGAACACTCATCTGCGTAATTGCTTTTATTCTTTCTGGGGTCAACTTCCTTCCCTCCTTTGACAAGAGATGACCTAGGTAGGTCACTTCTTGGCAGCAGTATTGCATTTTGGAAGGAGACACCTTGTGATTCAAATTAGACAAATGATGTAATAGGGAAATTGTAGCTGCTTTGCAAGTTTCCTTGTCATCGGCAGCCACTAGAAGATCGTCTACGTACTGTACTAGGGCAGAACCTGGAGGAAGGACAAAGGAATCTAACTGGCTTTTTAATGCTTGACTGTAAATGGATGGACTCTCACAATAGCCTTGTGGAGCGCGTTTAAATCTGAAACTGCGACCTCCTAGACAGAAGCCGAAAATATCCCTACTTTCTTCGGCTATCGGAATGCTGAAAAAGGCATTCTTTAGGTCAATAACTGAGAACCATGTGGCTGTGGCAGGAATCAATGTTAACAAGGCAGTAATGTCTGGCACTACAGGAAACTGCGGGACTACAATCTTATTAACTTCTCTAAGGTCTATGACAAACCTGTACACTGGAGGTTTTGTAGGATCAGTTCGCTTCAGAATCGGCAATACAGGACTGTTACAGACATTTCCTCTAGTTTCTTCAACCACACCTTTCTTAATCAAATCTTGCACAATCAATAAAAGTGCACGCTCTCCTTCACTAGATATTTTATATTGGGGGATTCTTGGAAATTTTACATTTGTTTTCAAAGTTACCACATACGGTGGAATTTCTAGGAGACCTACATCATTAGGACCAGTCGCCCAAAGAGAATCAGGGAGTGAATGTAGCTCTGGCGGGAGTGCGTCCATTGACAAGTACATCGGAGAGGTGATATTTTTACCCAATGTAAGCTGTACTCCTTCCGGAGAAGAGTACAATGTCGCATATAGTCGTTTTAATAAATCTAAACCAAGCAGATTTTCATTACAACCTGTCGTCAAAATCAGGGGTGCTTTCAATTGGCATGGTCCAACAGAAATAGACAAAGGACCAGATATCGGGTTGTAAACAGGGGCGCCTGAAAAACCTACGGAAACATTTGTTGAGCCGGACAAAGGTGCGCCAGGGAGTTTCGTATGAATGATAGAACTTTTTGCGGCACCAGTATCCAACAGAAACGGTTCGACTACACCTGATGTTGCTACTGCGACATAAGGCCCACTCTGATCCACTGGAACTGATACTACTCCCTCTCTCTGTCCATGGCTGTCCTAGTACCCATTTTGCTGAAAACCCTCATCTACTTCATTATAGTCCTCAACAAGGTACTGTTGAGATCTATTTTGCTGAGCAGATTGTCCATTTCGTTGATCAAAGTGATTGGAGGGATGATCATTCGTTTGTGGAGGCATAGCACCTCGCCCTCGACCTCTAGAATTCTGCACAAAACCACCACGACCTCTCTGAGCTGCTGCTGCATTATTTTGCGCTAAGATCGGACATTCATTTTTATAATGACCCTCTTTCTTACAGTACGCACACTGATTCCACTGGTATTGAGGTCTTGATGAGCCATAATCTGTCCTTTGGTACGAACCTTGCTGCGTATTAGATTGATTCGTGCGAGGCGGATACGCCTGCTGCAAAAGAACTTTAGTTTTTAAATCTTTCGTTTTCTTCTCTGATTTTTCCTTTTCCTCTTTATCCCTATTTTCATAGTACTGTGCAGTCGCAAGTATCTGCGCTGTCGTAGATACAGCCCAAGCACTTTCTGAGTCTTTTAATTTATTGCATAATTCAGGTAACAAATTATGCACAAACTTATCGACAAACAGTCTTTGCCCTCCTTCTGTACTCATGTCCTGACCACTATGATCTACAAAAGTCTCTTCAAACCTCGTGAAGAAGTCGGAGACACTTTCGTCTTTCTTCTGCCTGCATGCTGACAGCTTGTCCCAATTTACACGCAATGCTGGCATCAGAGTCTTCATTAGATCAATTATTCTACCTGGAAGATTAGCAATTAGAGGTTCGGGTTTCGCACCACCTATTTGCTGACCATCTGCTGCAGTGATAGCTGCCCAATCACCACCTAAGGCAGCTTGATGATCCTCTCTACGAATTTTAGCCCACACTGGTTGCGGAACTACGTTACCAAACAACATATCGATGTCGGCTAAGTTCATTATACAAGCCTCAACTGTCTGTGTTAATTCCTTGTAATATCCAGCTGGATTTTTACGTGGATCTGGCAAGGCCTGTTTCACCGCTAACACTTCAGCTCGCTTCCATGGAATGTGTATCCACACTCGTTGGAACTGTGCTGGAGCAGCTGCAATTCCTGCATTATCATCACGTTGTATTGCTTCGCGCCAGATTGGAGGAACCTCCCTCATAGGATATTGGCGACTTAGCTTCATTTTACCTTTTTCTAAGTCTCTCGGTGAACGAAGAGATGGATCATTCCTAAAACTTAAAATAAGTTCCATCGCTTCCTTTATATTCTCACCCACTATCATTCCAGCAGCGAACTCTTTTTGAACTCTAATTAAATCTTCCAAATCTGATTCGACATCATCTTCTTCTATTTCTTCACGTAACAACGAGCACATCTCATCAAAGACGTACCGTTGCGTTGGTTCCTTCCATTGCATAAATGTGTCTAACACATCTCTCGTACTATATCTTCTACTCTTCGAAATCCATCTGAGAGCCGTGGAATCTAAAATTCCCCGTTCCTCAGTACTTGGAAGCTGACTACGTCTCTGAACAGAGTCAGGAGTAGGAGTCTTAATTAAAGTTTTATATAAAGGAGACAGCATATTAGTAACAGAATCAGTGATTCTTCGACGAACAGAAAGTGGAGTTAGCACACTCGCAGACGTAGAGAACGCAGTAGAGGTAGGAATAGATAACGGAACAGTAGGAGTATCGAGGAAAATAGTTTGTGGAGCAGTAGGTACAGAAGTAGGTATAGAGGCTGGCAGTGCAGGAAGAGGAGGAGCTGTAGGAACATTCACATTCATCACAGGAGGTACAGGAGCTTGATTCTGAGGGACAGGAGCAGGAACACCAGGTTGTCCAGCAACCGGCAATTGAACATTCGGGACAAGTGGAGCCGTAGCACCTTGTGCATACGGTGGAGGTGACCTTAACAGATAAGATAGCAGAGGATCGTTTTCGGAATCCTCCAGTATCTTAGCCATTTTCGATGGCAAGGCAGGATAGCACTTGTCAATCGCTAGGTTATGCTCTCTAATTGCTACATCTATGGCCTTCTCACACTCGTTAGCCTGCAACTGTTTAGCCGCTTGTTCTAGAGTTAACTCTTCTTGTTCTTTCTGTTCTTTCTTCAACCTTTTCATTTCTCTCTGTTTGGATTCTTTTCGCCAGTAACGGAAAGAATCAAACATTGCCGGCCGGGCTTTCTTCTTGAACAATTTCGCTTCTAAGTTGTCGAGAATCTCTGGTTCAAAACTACCATGCAGTGGCCAACTAAGGACACCATCCTTCTTACAATAACGGACCCATACCTCATTATAAGATATAGGACCCACGCCATGCTTACAATATAAATCATATAGGGGAGTCCCAATCGGAGGAACCAGACATGAGTCCTCCAATCGTGAGTCACGGTTGCAACCAAAACAAGACAACATTTTCCGACTTACCATTTTCAGTCCGGAACACAAAACAAACAAAACACGGAACAAATATGTGCACTCGAACCAAGAACTTAGGCCTACCAAAACGAACTGATGTATCGATACCCAAACTAAACCAAATAGATTATCGTAACTAGAACAACCAGTGATAATCTAACAAAACCAAACCAAACCAAGAACCGATCAAGGATTTTAACAATCCTCACAAAAGTAACCAGCTAGCTATCACTAAATACTTAACTGAGTCACTGAAGACGTCACCAAGGAGAAACCCGTCACGTTTCGCTGTACTAAGGACTGCACCTCGGGTCCAAGACAGGGCGACGGTCAAGGCAACGGCCCACTGCAGCCGTCCTGAACGGGAAACCCTCGTGGAAGAGAACTTCGGGCCACTTTTGCGATATGCCGGGATCGATGAAGTGGGGCGCCTCCCTCAGGAATCTTCACACGAAGCTTCTCGAACTCTTCAGGCTTTTGGACCGGTACCGAATGACGTCGCCCCACGTTGGGCGCCAATTGGAGTTCTGGACTTTTTGCTTCCGTCCAGAGGTGTCAGGGAACAACACCCAAAGACCCCGGAGTTCCACCTGCCTTGGTGCACAAATGAACAGAAACACGGGCTTCTCGATGGTGGCGTCAAAGACCAAAGGTTTATTACTGCAGGGACACAGAAGTCACAGATACTACACACGGGCAGTAACCAGGAGCCTGTTCAATTTGTACAAAGCGGGTTGCTCCTTATATACTAAATTTTAAGCTGGGGGCGAATTCTTTACATGTAATACATTCCCAAAACCTTTGTGTCTAAAACAATAAATATTTGGCGTTACACAGGAACCGTCGATAATATCTGAGGCCAAACATTGCGAAGTGAGGGGTTCCCACTAGTTTGTCACAATTCCCTGTCAATATTGCATTCAGGACCCGGACCGCCTCATCGTAAAGTTCGTTACCTCCCCCTAATAAAGATTCAGAAAGAAAGAAACAGAGCCAGGTGTGGAAGATAGAAAAGTGGGATAAGGGATGTTTGTGGGTTGTAAATGGGCAAGGCTACCGGCTTCGGCCGCCTAATCATGATCAGGGCAATGGACACGAAGACCAGTTTGGCAGGACTGGCCTCGGGCAGAGGAGGTAGCCTTTGTCGAGTCATGCAGCTACAGCGTGATCTGGTTTAAGGTGCACGTGTCATGAAAGAGGTGAATCTCCGGCTAAGGTTACGTGTCCTTAATCGAAATGAAGTGATCAGAGGTTATTGCGTATGTGAGGGCAAGAAACACAAAATGGCGGCCATGATCTAAGATGGATGCCGTGGGTAGATCAGAAATGTGTTTATAAAAGGAGTGCTCTTGCTCGTAGCGTAGCGAAAACACCAGGATATACTAAATGGATAATTTGCGGTTCGCTGATACCAATATTATGTATTTCCGACAAACTTGAAAACACGGGTTCAAATCGTCACGGAACCGTCACGGAACCTCAGGCTGCCTGGGATAGGGGTCAAATGGACCAACTATATCTAGGCACACACCCTCACATAGAACACCTACAACTTATAGAGGCACTAACCATGCTTTTTTTCTCCCTCTTGACTTTTAACATACCCGGCAAGCTGGACAAATTCTATAGAGGAACTCCTTGCCTCTGCATAATCCTAGTCAGCAGAACAGAGGGCTCATGCTATCCTGTGTTTTTCGAAATCCCAGTTGTCCTGCTAAGGCCCATTCATATGCTACTAACAACAGAACATCCCTGTGCACCAATGGAGCCAGTATCCATTTGGAAGACCGTGGCTCAGGATCCACTACCTCCCTTTACAGTAGGCAGTCAACTCAGACAACATCAGGGCAGATTTCCTATCATTTGGTGCAACACAGTAATAAAGCTTGCTGCACTGTGCTGTGCTATGTCCAATGGAGAAAGCAGGAATGCACCACATTTACTGCAATATGGCAAATTCCTGTTCTCTCTCTGCACTGGCCCAATTGTGGCTGTCAAGCACCAAAGCAGGAGCCCTTGCACCATGGTGAAAGGGGGCTGCCATTAAAGGCAGAAATTGTTTTTGTAGAGGAAGGATACCTTTTTGCACAAAACAATCCTCATTGGCATTTTCCGCTTCAAGTGCAGTAGAATGCAGCACACATAGAAAGAGGAAATGACCAGTACCATCTTGACCCATTCCCTGGTTTACTAAACTTAATAAATCTGGGAATGCAACAAAAACGATTGCTGGATGTGTGGGAACACCCATGCTCTACCTACGGAATGCTTCCCCAACACACATTAACGCAAGGCAGCAACTTGCTCTGCTTTGAGTTACTCCAGCTTTGCTATGCCACGCAGAGTAATGCAAGGCCGTGCTGAGTGACATAATAAATCTGATTGAGGGCTTGTTTTGCCTTGCGTTGCCTTGAGTGTCACAAGGGCAAAACAAGGCCTTAATAAATCTCACCCAAGGTGTTTTCCAACTACTTCCTTGCTGACCGGTTCTTAGGCTTCCTTCCATAAACATAAGGAACTCTTCCTGTGCCTTGCAGAAATCTAACCGAGTAAGACTCACAGCATCTAACAAACCCTGCGGCTCTAGAGGCAAACCAGACTCTAGCACCTGTTCTGCTTTAGAAGCCTCATCCTCCCATCCCTCTGCACCAGACATGATGACCTCCAAGGCTTGCGGCTTCCTGCAGTCTTCACTTTCCTGCAAACTAGCTTGTGTCGGACCCTGCAAATCTAGAATTATTCCACTCTCTTCCAAAGACTGAGGGGTTACCTGTGCTTTGGTCATCACAGCTGAAATGGTACACCCAGAAAGGCTTCTGGTCCCGGCATCAAGCCAGCGGCAAACAAATCATTGCCAAGAGACAACCACAGACTTACTTGTCCCTAACCCCAACATGGACTTGGCTGCCATGCTGTTGAGTATAATCTCAACTGAGCAAGCAAGTACTAATGCCCACTCCACTACCTGTCAACTGTAGTGAGGAGGTCCGAACGTAGGTTAGATGGAAACAGCTTTTATTGCAGGAATGACAACTTAACATCCACAGGTAGAATAGAGCAGTTAACGGAAGAGAAACCCACAGCAGAATGAGAGCCTGACACACAGGATTCTAGATGACATCATAAGTTCTAAAAATGACATCAAATAGGAATACAACACACCTCCCACCGAAAAACAAAAAAAAAACAAAAAAAAACTATAAGCCCTAAAAGAGAAAGGAAAAGAAGAAGAAAAAAAAAAAAACATTAAGAGCAAACATAATCCTTAAGCTTTACAGGAACATGTTTTACACGAGAACTACTGCGTAAACTGACAGGCTAGGAAGAGCACGCCTGAGAAACAACATTTTGAGAAACAACATCATGAGGCACAGTATTTTGAGAAACAACATGATGAGCATTGGACGGAACGACCTGAAAAGGAAAATTGTTAGAACAAATTCGAGGCAGAGGTACCTGAGAAGAATGCAGATGATCAAAGGCTTCATGAGAGCCATGAAAACCAGAATCAGAGGAACTAGGATCTAAATGGACATGCTTCTCATCTATGACATTTGACCTGCAAGCTGAAATTCGCCTGAAGTTCCAGATCTTAATACCCTCAACTCTAACAGCTTTGCTGAAGACTTCTGTAACTTTGACAGGCGAAGACCACCTAGATATGCCTTTAGGAATGATACCGCCAAACTTCACCCTGACCAAATCACCAACAGAAATTTTGGGCGAAACAAATTTCGGGGAGAAATTCTTAACCATTTTGTCTTGGTATTTACCAACACGGTCTCTAATTCTATTCATATCCAACTCTAAATACCCAGAATCTTTCGTCTTCAGCCACCAAGGGAAGATCTTGGTACCAGGTTTCCTGCAACGCAACATTTCAAAGGGGGACAAACCAGTAACAGAGTTGGGGGACATACGATAGGTGAACAAAGTGGCCTGTAGAGCTTTTTTCCACTTCAATCCACTCCGTAGGGCCAACTGGCAGGACTCCTTAATCACTCTGTTAAAACGTTCCACCTGGCCATTGGATTGTGGAGAATACTTCGAAACCCTTTTGTGAAGAATGCCACAAGTTTCTAGAAAAGCAGAAAAAACCTCGCTTAGAAATTGCGGTCCATTGTCGGAGACAATTTCTTCTGGTAAACCCTCTCTACAAAAAACTTCATTTAAAAATTCAACAACAACTTCAGAATTGACTTTTTCAACGATTTTTAGCTCGGGCCACTTGGAGAAATAATCTACGAGTACCACGGCAAACATATCTTTTCCTGACTGGTAATTGAAAGGACCGATGATGTTGATTCCTAACTTCCTCCAAGGTCCACACACAAATTCAATGGGAGAAAACCCAGAAGAAATAGGTTTAACAGATTTGTCGCTCAAAGAACAAGGAGAGCAATTCCTTACCCACCTGTCAACCATCGCGTCCATACTAGGCCACCAATAATACTCTCGGATTCTTCTTTTAGTCGTGGACATCCCCATGTGACCTTCATGGGCTAACATGCAAATGGATTCACGGACATTGAGGGGAGGAACAATTTTGTCATCTCTGTAAACCATATCATCAATTACTGACAATTCGTCTTTAACTTTGAAGAAAGAGGCTAAGTCACCACACAACTTCCTCTCTTCAGGCCAACCAGCACTCAAGAAGGTTTTGACCTTAGCAAGGACCTCATCGTGACACATGGAATCAGACCAAACGCTTTCAGTAATAGAATTTCCTAAATCCTTACCAGCAATTAGATTAACATCACTAAGAGAGAAAGCGACATCACATTCGTCAGAAGGAACCGTGTCAGAAGTATCACCAACAGGAAGACGTGGCATACAGTCAGCATGTACATTAAGTCGTCCAGGGACATAGACAACTTCACACCGGTACTCTTGCAACTTAGCAGCAAGACGAGCCAAGCAAGCAGTGAGAGTTCGACCACCACCAGCTGACAACATGTTAACAAGAGGCTTGTGATCGGTCCTCAAAATAAATTTCGTGTCCCAAAGGAATTGTCGAAAATGCTGAGTAGCCCAGGTGCAAGCAAGAAGCTCCTTCTCTATGGTAGAGTAATTAAACTCAGCGTCCCGTAAAGTCCGAGAAGCATAGGACACAACATATTCCCCAAAGCGATCCTTTTGCATAAGTACGGCACCAAGCCCTACATTACTGGCATCTACGCAAACAATGCAGTCTTTGTGGACAGAGAAAGGTTTAAGAAAGGGAGCATTGACAATTTTGCTTTTTAAAGAATCAAAAGAGGTTTGCTGTTCTGTACCCCAAACAAATTTGGCTTGTTTTTTTAGCAAAGACCGCAGAGGGTGTACAATAGTAGAGTAATCTTTTACAAATTTCCCATAAAATTCGGTGAGTCCTAAGAAAGACAACAATTGTTCCTTTGAGGAAGGAATGGGAGCATCAGTAATACTTTTTACATGATTTAGTTTAGGTTTTATGCCATCTTTAGAGATCTCATGCCCCAAATATTCAACTTTGGGTTGCCTAAATTTGCATTTGTTAAACTTTAAAGTAAGACCCTTTTTTTGCACATTAGACAGCACACAATGTAAATTCTGATCATGTTCCTTGACATCTGCCCCAAAAATCAGGATATCATCTTGGAACGCGATGGCTCCTTTACAGTCAAGAAGAACCTCTTTCATCAGGCGTTGAAACACAGAAGCAGCACTAGCGAGTCCAAAAGGCATTCGCAAATACTGGAACATGCCTTCAGGAGTCACAAAAGCTGTAAGTCTTTTGGAATCTTCGTGCAGCTCAACCTGATGGTAGGCGCTAGCCAAATCAATGGTTGAAAAGACAGTTGCACCTGTGAGAGAAGAAATTAGTTCATGGATGTTTGGGAGAGGATGTTTATCTACCCAGATCTCCTTGTTTAAACTGCGGAGATCCACACACAGACGGAGTTCCCCAGAACTTTTGAGCGATAAAACAATGGGAGAAACCCAAGGAGAGGATTCTATGGGTTCAATGATTTGTTTAGATACAAGATCACTCAAAATGTCCTTTAGCTTCTCACGATAGGCCAATGGAACATTCCTGACCCTGTGTTTGACTGGAATGGCATTATCATTCAGGATAATCTTGTGTTGGAAATCAACAAATTTACCTAAAGTGTCCTTGAAAACATCAGGGAACATTTTTTTTGTGTACTCTACAAACAGAGAATTGTCTTCCACATCACAAATGCTCAAGACATAAGGTTCGCCTAAATAAACAGGGGGATTGGCATTGGGATCAAGTTTAATGCCAAGTAAACGTTGATGTGGCCAACTTAAGATAGCGACACCTTTGGTGGCAACATAAACTTTCCCTTTGGCTAATCTATCAGCAACCTGAATATCAGCCCAAAAGAAACCTTCCATGTTTATTTTTTTTCCAGTGTAACCACCTGGAGAAATGTCAGAGGTCAACAACTTTCTGTCACCCCAGAGGTTTTTGAAAAGATTCAAACCAATGATGGAATACCATGAACATGAATCCATCATTAAGAGAATGGGCTGGTTGTCAATTAAAATGGTGTAAGAGGGAAACTCTTTCTGTTCGGAATCATCCACAGATAGAATACAATTGAAACTTTGTAAAACTTCCTCCTCTTCCTGTGAAATGTAATTAACCCTTTGGGAAGAACGACAAACATTGGCAAAATGTCCTTTCCTTTTACATTTAACACAAACTCTATCCCAAGCTGGACACCCTCTATAATTTCCCAAATGATTAGAGCGACCACATCTGTAACAATAAAAAAATTTCCTGTAGGAAAACTTATTTTCAACAATATTCTTATTTTCAGGAACTTTCTTTTCATTGTCTTTTCTAGGAGGTAACCTATTAAAATTAGAAGGCGTGTTTTGACTCTTCACTAAAGAAACTTCAGTTTCAGGAACTTGAGATTTGGAGGTTTGACCTCTGATTTCCGAAACAAACAATTCGGATTGCTCAATACCTTTAGCAATATTGATGACAGAGCTCAAGGAAGATTCTGTGCCCAACCAAAATCTTTCCTGAATTTTCTTGCTTTTGGTGCGCATCATTATCTGATCTCTGAGAACTTGTTCGTAAGAGATGGTTTCAAAGGCACATGAACAAGCTAGGGAACGTAAAGCAGAGACATAATCCTCAATGGATTCATCCTGTTTTTGAACGCGGGAATAAAATTTGAAGCGTTCCATAACAGTATTTATCTTTCTTCCGAAGCGAATTTTCATTTGTGCACAAGCCTTCTCGAAAACATCCATGTCTCCTGCATCATCAATTGATGGAAGATTGTCAAACTCTTTAATGCCAGCTCCACCAAGGCAGTGTCTGAGAAGGGCTAACTTGCGTTTAGCAGAACACCCATCTTTTTCTAGAACATCAACATAGGCTAAGAACATGGGGTGCCATAAATCCCATTCAATATTGGGATCACCAGCAGTTTGCAAGAAGTGAGGTGGAGCAGAGATATTGGACATGCTTGTTGTATTTTGTAAGTAAAATTGACTTGAAAATGAAAAATAAAAAAAATAAAATAAAGCAAAGATTCCAATACCTTGTGGTTAGTACATACAAGAACTGTGCACACGTTAGATAAACAATTGTGTAAGTTTCGTATAACAGGACAAAAAGGAGATGAAGCTGTTGTCTTGAAGAAAGTTTTATATGGTTCTTTTTATAGAATGTAAACGCCAGCCGACACGTGTTTCATCAACAGGACAAAGCCTGTGACTCATCAGGGCTGAAATTGGCGTGGCAGGTCATCAGCTGAAGAATCAAGTGGTGAAATAAAATGGAAGCCGTGTTCTAGGCTTGATACAGGATGAGATGTGGCGGGAACAGTCGGGTACAACTGTCATCCGGATTCGCATGGACGTGGAAAACAGAGTCGTAACTGGAGTCCGTGGTGAACGGTGTTCACCACGGACTCCACGGACTCCAGTTACGACTCTGTTTTCCACGTCCATGCGAATCCGGATGACAGTTGTACCCGACTGTTCCCGCCACATCTCATCCTGTATCAAGCCTAGAACACGGCTTCCGTTTTATTTCACCACTTGATTCTTCAGCTGATGACCTGCCACGCCAATTTCAGCCCTGATGAGTCACAGGCTTTGTCCTGTTGATGAAACACGTGTCGGCTGGCGTTTACATTCTATAAAAAGAACCATATAAAACTTTCTTCAAGACAACAGCTTCATCTCCTTTTTGTCCTGTTATACGAAACTTACACAATTGTTTATCTAACGTGTGCACAGTTCTTGTATGTACGGTTTATAGTGTTTCAGCATCCTTTGCTTGAACACTAGTTAGAGGTTATAGGGTTTTCCTCTACACTGTATGCACCGTCTTACACTAGCAGCATCTATCATCATACCCTACTCGCACTGTTTGAGCGCCCTGTTCTTCCTGTACATCTAAACCCATAGCAGCGAACCTTGTGGTTAGTAGACCACTAGCCAGCAAATCCGGTGGAAAAACGAGTTAAAATGATGAAGATATGACGAAAAAGAGAACAGCTTCGTGAAAGTTGCTTTCCGATTCACGAAGTAAATAACCAAGATGGCGGCATGTTGTGACGTCAGACGTTGTGAAGTTGAAAGGTTAATGCCCAGAATGCACTTGGTTTCCGGAATGAAGCGATCGGCGTGAGAAGACAGAAGCTCTTCGGTGTTGCTAGGCGCAATGAAGATTCTTCCGTGTTGCCTGGATGCAGCGGGTGCAGGTATAGCGGGTGCAGAGGTTCTACGCTGTTTAAAGGATGCGTTTAACGGAACCTAAGACTCGGTACGTGAGATATTTTGCCAAATTGTATAATAAGTAAAGAAAACTCACGGCTACCACATTGAAAGTGGCAAGTTCAAAGCTGGATAGTAAAAACGTTGGCAGTGCTAATTCGAAGGCAGTTTCCGTAATTTTCAGCTGGAAAGTGAGCGTTGTCATCCAAAATGTCCTTCTTGAAGTAGAAGTAGCTGTAGTTACCCAGTCGTCGCCAGAAATTATGTAGTGAGGAGGTCCAAACGTAGGTTAGATGGAAACAGCTTTTATTGCAGGAATGACAACTTAACATCCACAGGTAGAATAGAGCAGTTAACGGAAGAGAAACCCACAGCAGAATGAGAGCCTGACACACAGGATTCTAGATGACATCATAAGTTCTAAAAATGACATCAAATAGGAATACAACATCAACCCTGTGTT
>NW_028251616.1:42500-54130 GCF_964263255.1 Lissotriton vulgaris | reverse complement strand
CAAGCTCCGACGAGCGCTGGAGCAGTGCTTGACCATATATATATATTACCTACTGGCGGTCGCCAGTAGGTAGTTATAGTTAGGATTGGCTACCATAGGAAATCCGCAACATTCTATTGGGAATAACTCTGACGCCGGTTGAAGAATTTGCGTGTAATTTTCCAAAAGTTTGGCCAGCTCCGCTCCTTCCCTGGAAGTTTCGAGGGGATTCGTGAAGTGGGGGCTGAGAAAAAATGGGGGTCCCAAAACGTGTTTTCCCCATGTTAATTTCCATAGGACGGTCTGACAAGTATACAGCCCGAACCGCTGAATGGAATTAAGCCAAACTTGGCAAAATTGTAGGGACTGGTACACAGATGTGCCTTTGCTATATTTGCTGAAAATTGCTCCAGTGTTTTTTTTGTAAATTAACTTCAAAAACACATATATATCTATATGCGCGCTTCGAGCGCTTACAGGTAAGCGTACCGGGGAGCGCACCCGGCGCGCTACGGGAGTGCGCGAGCGGAAAGCTGATTGGCTATCGGGTGTCTGTCAACATTCTAAACAGTCCGGAGAGTCCGCCATCTTGTGTCTCGGTAGAATCGAGACACAAGAGGTGAAAAAAGAAAGGGGGATATAATTAAAAGGGGGCAGAGTAGCTACCCCCTGACCCCCTAGGTTTTCTGAGGGGGGCATAGAAGGACCCTGAAGGGCAAAAAAACGTTTTTTTATTTTTTTTATTTTCGCGGGGTAAGTGATGGGTGCGTTCCCAGGTACGCTCTCCGGTACGTGCACCCTGAGCGCACCACGGGGAAAAACAGTGTAAAAAAATAGAGTAAAACAATAATGCAGAGTGTTTAGAGGTAAGTTATCTCTGAAAAGAGCTGTTGTGTTATGTTGGTGTTTTTTGTACCTACAAGTAGGTACCAATGCAGAGTCTATTCAAGAGGAAAACTCTATTCCCCTCATCTGTAAAATGCACACCATCTCTCCTGTAGATGTGTTGCATGTTGTAACGCAAGTTGTTGTGGAAAATGGAAACCATAGCATAGTCTCTGAGGAAAGCAGAAACAGATTTATTTACATGTTTCCTTGCTTTTTCAATCTGTGGACAAAATTGGTTGGACCAGTTCCATTTTTGCCTTTGGCATATATTAGAAAATACCAAGGCAGTTTTGGGAAAAAGTGACATCAATTGCCAAAAGATGTCCTTTAAAAGCATTTCCAGACCTACCTCAGTCAAAGTGCCTAAGTCATTTCCACCACAGTGCACAATTATAGGGTCAGGGTGTGGTAAATGCATAAAGGACTTTACCAATGGTATCAATTGGTGACTCCTCAATCCTCTCGGTCCAATCCATACAATGTCCACATTTGGTAAATCAAGATTGTAAATACCTCTGTTAGCTGCGTATTTTTGACTCCAGTGGACATAGCTATGACCCACAAACCAGACTTTTTACATGTTGGAGGGAGATGTGCTTCTAGTCAGATGAGTTGTGGAAATGAAATGGCAGTTTGATTATGAAAAAAAAGTGTTTGAGAATCAGTGCAGTTGAATAACCAGAAATGATTAGAGCTTTCTTAAAAATCTCCACTGAAAATTAGGGTGCATGCATTTTTTTTGTAAGAAGTCATTTCAATGGTTGAGAAAAAATCATTTAAACAAACATTTCATTTCATTAGCTAGTAGATTGAGAGGTCAAACAGCCTTGATGGATTTTTTTGCAACATAGTATGATGAACTTGTGTACTGTGTGCTGGTTTAAGAGGCAGTTACCATGGTTACTTGGTGAATGAGCACTAGGGGGAGGGGTGAATGTTATGTGAGTTTCAAAGTCTTGAAATGTACAACCAATTAAAATCTGCAGTTTGGTTTTGTATTTGTGTGGGAATCATTTTCATTGGTTAGGTACAAGAATATGGCTCTGAAATGAGAAAGAAACAATGCCATTATTCTCTGGCTCAAGTGAAGGAAGCATTGTTCTGACCTTCTGCTTAAGAATATCTGTTGACTGTGACTGACACTGTTTTTCATCTTCCAAAGCATTTTTAAAGGTGAGTAATGATTCTTTTAGAAAAGATATACAGCATAAAGATTTTTGACAAGTATCACAGTAAGTGTCTGTGTGAATTAAGGAATTATATTTTTATCTTTTTCCATAATGTTAGCTGTGTTTTTGTAAGGTAGACTTATTTTTAAATTGTTTTTTATGCTTGGATTCAATGCTGGTTTAGAAATTGTGTAATGGTTCTATTGGACTTGTAAATATGCTCCTTTTATTGAAGCACCTTGTGCAACCTTTAACATGGGTGGAAGCAGTAAATGTATGGAGAGGGATAGGAATAGCAGATAGAAAACCATATGAAATGGTGTGGGAGATGCATAAAGTATTTTAGTAATGGTATCAATTGAGTTGGAATATAAGATATAGAGGGGCATATTTACAAGCCGTGTGCGCAATGTTTAACATTAATGCTGGTCCAGAGATACTGTAATGGTTTCATTGGCATATTTACAAGCTGTGTGTGCAATGTTTGACATTAATGCTGGTCCAGAGATACTGTAATGGTTTCATTGGCATATTTACAAGCCGCGTGCGCAATGTTTAACATTAATGCTGGTCCAGAGATACTGTAATGGTTTCATTGGCATATTTACAAGCGGCGAGCGCAATGTTTAACATTAATGCTGGTCCAGAGATACTGTAATGGTTTCATTGGCATATTTACAAGCCGCGTGCGCAATGTTTAACATTAATGCTGGTCCAGAGATACTGTAATGGTTTCATTGGCATATTTACAATCCGCGTGTGCAATGTTTAACATTAATGCTGGTCCAGAGATACTGTAATGGTTTCATTGGCATATTTACAAGCCGCGTGCGCAATGTTTAACAATAATGCTGGTCCAGAGATACTGTAATGGTTTCATTGGCATATTTACAAGCCGCGTGCACAATGTTTAACATTAATGCTGGTCCAGAGATACTATAATGGTTTCATTGGCATATTTACAAGCCACGTGCGCAATGTTTAACATTAATGCTGGTTTTGAAATTTTCACGGGGTAAGCGCTGGATGCGTTCCCAGGTGCGGGCTCCGGTACGCGCACCCTGAGCGCACCACTAGGAAAACAGAATTGTAAAATATGTAAAGAATACAGCTCTTTTTTGAGAATAGGAGGTAGTTCTGAAAAGAACTTTTTTTTTCTTCTTTTTTTTCTTTTTTTTTTATACTTTTTTAAAACGATTTTATATTTTTTTTGTATTTTTTTCAGGGGAAAAACAAAACCATGGATTCCAAAACTGCTCAACATGAGCAAAAAAAAGATGAAAAATTAGAGACGGGGAGGGCAGCGTTGTTCCTGTCTCTTCATAGCAATGAGTTCAACACTCTGCTCCCCATAGCAGAGTAGTTCATCACAGTTCACGCATAGAAATTTTATGCCTGCAAAGACCGGCTGCACGTTAGGGATCATTCTTCCACGTGGTGTTCCCGAAGCTGTTGCTCCACCAGTGGAGGTGCTGCCGCCATCCCTTCGTGCATTCTCTGCCAGGTCTCTGACACTCTCCCTGGCAAAGTTATTTGGGTGTATTCTCTGCACATGCCTAATTAAGGTGGCATTTCCAAAGCTATATTTCCTATTAGGATTGCCTCTGGATAAAGTAGTGCCACATATCTTGCAGGTTACCTTAGCAGCATTAACCTTTTTTTTCCTTCAGGGATGTCAAAAAATTTCCAAATGAAGTGGTCCTTTGTTTTGTGGTGAGGAGGGTCCTCAGGCAAAAAACCATTAGAATCACTGCTGGTTGACTCTCTTTCAGCCAATGCTGTAGATCAGAAAACTTTGAGAAGCAGATAATGCACAGAACACCTCTTGCTCTCTCCAAGTACAAAGCAAAAGTGGGAGAAATGGGTGGGGTTCTCAATATTTGTAAAAAAAATGTTCTGACCCAATGAAAAGTGTTATTTTAAGGTCACATGGCTTGAAGCGCTTACGCTACGCGCCCCGGAGCGCTTCCGGGGTGCTTACGCGGCACGTACGTGGGCGCTTCCTGGACCGCTTCCGGGGGCGCTTACGAGGCGCGTAGCAGTGACGTTTTGCTCGTTTTTCGGGAATGCGTTTAAAGTTGAAATACGGTTCTTAAATATTATAAACAGTACTTTTATATATTATTATTTACTTTTAATACAAAAATTAACTTCTTTTTTCGATCGCTACGTGCCCCGGAGCGCTTTCGGGGCGCTTACACGGCACGTACGTGGGCGCTTCCTTGAGCGCTTCCGGGGGCGCTTACACGGCGCGTAGCAGTGACGTTTTGCTAATTTTTCGGGAATGCGTTTAAAGTTCAAATACGGTTCTTAAATATTATAAATAGTACTTTTATATATTAGTATTTGCTTTTAATACAAAAATTAATTTTTTTTATTTTCGGTCGCGATAGGGCGCTCTTCCTGCGCGTACCGGCGTGCGCCCTGGTACGCGTACCTTGAGCGCACCGGTGCACAAATAATTAAAAAAACATATATATGAAAAACATATAAAAAATAATTTAGAACAAATATAGAATTAGGAAATAATTAGAAAAAAATAAAAAAATTAATAGATATAATAATTACCTATCATTAAAAAACAATATTTCACTTAAAAATTGTAGTTTTCAAACTCGTTAAAGTTACGAATTAGCATTTTAAAAAAGTTGTAAATTCACTGAAAAAACCATAGGTTTCACACACGTTATAGTTAGGAATTAGCCTTTAAAAAACCTTTGAAATTCACAGGAAAAAACCATAGGTTTCACACATGTTATAGTTAGGAATTAGCTTTTAAAAAACCATAGAAATTCACAGAAAAAAACCATAGGTTTCACAATCGTTATAGTTAGGAATTAGCATTTAAAAAACCTTTGAAATTCACAGAAAAAACCATAGGTTTCACACCAGTTATAGTTAGCTGAACATTTTACTCACACAAAACCATTGAAATTCCCACGTTATAGTTAGTTGGACTCACTATAACTCGCGCGCCCGCAATCCACTGCTGATGATGTCACATATTACATCATTCATGACATGGTCAGTGACATCATTGATGACATCACTGATGACATCTCAAATGACATCACTGATGACATCTCAAATGACATCACTGATGACATCATCCATGTGATAATAGGATGCAACTCCTCACACTCTAATCTAACCTTTGATACACCCAGTGATAAATACAAACTACCATTCCTGAAATTATTGACACACCAATACCAGTAACTACATACGCACTCACTGATTTCGAGGTCTACACACACACATCCACTCATTCACCCATACAATCACTCATATATACAGTCACTCATCAATAGAACACTATCATATCCACTCATACACCTATACAGACACTCACACATTGACACTCATCCACGGAGTTACTCACACACCTAGTCAGTTATGCAAAGAATCAATCACACTCCCATTTCCTCATCTACACAGTTATACACACTAAACCTTACTTATTCAAACATATACTAACACATACTTACTCTCTTTTACAATCACTGATACAAGTACACATTGATCCATACAGCCACTTACGCAATCACAGGCTCCCATGTATAGTCATTTACATATGCCAACTCTCCCAAGCACTATGTTTTACATATGTACTTATTTGGACATGTAGCACTGAGATATCCATTCACTCACCAACACACCCATGCACATAGTCAACCGCCCATACAGCTGTTTCCAAATGCACTCTTTAACCCATACACCAAGTGAATCAACTGCTCACACATCTATGCACAGAGTCACACACCTCCCAGGCACTCACACACACTCAGCCTCACATACACATATTTAGGCAACCAATCAATAACCCATATAGCCACTCATATAGCTACTGATCAACACATGCAGCAGCTTACACAACAACAGACATAATGATGCACACATTCAGACAGTTTAGTCACTAACCCATGCATTCAGTAAGACACATTTAATCACTCACTCATATAGTCAGTCACCCACCTTCTAAATCCTTCATCCAGACACTTATACATCCACTCATTCTTCAATATCTGAAACATATTTAAACTTCACAGAAACACACAGACACTGTATGATGTCATCAGTGATGTCATTTGAGATGTCATCAGTGATGTCAATAGTGATGTCATTTGAGATGTCATCAGTGATGTCATCAGTGATGTCACTGACCATATCATGAAGGATGTAATATGTGACATCATCAGCAGTGGATTGCGGGCGCGCAAGTTATAGTGAGTCCAACTAACTACAACGTGGGAATTTCAATGGTTTTGTGTGAGTAAAATGTTCAGCTAACTATAACTGGTGTGAAACCTATGTTTTTTTCAGTGAATATATATATATATTTGTATATATATATATATATATATATATATATATACAAATACAAATCCAAGTTTACTTCGGCAGGAAGAAGAACAAGCCACATAGGTACCAGGTCCAGCACACTTTAATTGTTTTTTACGGCATGACGCGTTTCGAAGTTAAACTTTTTCAAATGCCTTCCATTGTTAAAAACTCACAAATGTCGAGTGAGCAAGCGGCTGTGTGCTGCGAAACGAGTCTTGGCATATGGGAAATAAAAGAACTCTGAAGCACTAACTTTGGGTCTGTGTCCAGTTTGCGGCGCGTGGCGCTCAGTATTCAGCAGCGCGAGTCGTATTTTTTTTTCCCCGTAAAAGCATCTTTATTGGTATGAACAACCTTCCTTTCCAGTCCATAGAAGCATGAAACCGCAGCCTGACGCGTTTCATGTTGCACTTCCTCAGAGGCTTTCGCGGTTCGAAGGAACATGAGCGTGCCACATTATCCACATCCTACGCTGTGTATCAACTGCTCTGAATGAGAATTGCGTTAGGATTTATGGAAGAGGTAGTCCGATTTCAACCCACAGATGGATGCTCCTTAAATAAATGCTCAATCCAAGGCTCTGAACGAGCCCCCTGGAAAATTGGTTGTTCTCAAGCTACACTGCTGCAACCGGGCATTTGCCATCATGCTGCATTGTGGGAGCTGCAGACCGGCATTGAACTGTGGTGACACAACTCCAGCCAAGTTGTTGCAGGTGAGCCATTAATCACATGAAAGGAGGGGCCTATCTTAGGAACTTTTCAGTGCACTCGCCATCGGAACTGAGGCATTTGAAGAAGGCGTCAAGCAGAAACCAGTCAACCGTTTGTTCATCAATAAAACAGCTGAAACTCTACCCTGGTGTCCTCTGCTCTTCTCTGTGTTTGGAGTATGTATATATATACCTAGCTACCATAGGAAATCCTCAACATTCTATTGAGAATAACTTTGGCGCCGGTTGAGGAATTTGCGTGTAATTTTCCAAAATTTAGGCCAGCTCCGCTCCGCTCCTTCCCTGGAAGTTTCGGGGGGATTCGTCATGCGGGGGCCGAGAAAAAAGGAGGGTCCCAAAACGTGTTATCCCCATGTTAATTTCCATAAGAAGAATAGACAAGGCTACAGCCCGAACCGCTGAACGGAATTACACCAAACTTTGTAAAATTGTAGGGACTGGTACGCAGAAGTGCCTTTTCTATATTTGGTGAAAATTGCTCCAGTGGTTTTTACGAAAATTAGGTTCAAAAACACATATTTATCTATATGCGCGCTTCCAGCGCTTACGGGTACGCGTACCGGTGAGCGCACCCGGCGCGCCACGGAAGTGCGCGAGTGGAAAGCTGATTGGCTCTCGGGTGTCTGTCAACATTCTAAACAGTCCGGAGAGTCCGCCATCTTGTGTCTCGGTAGAAAAGAGGTGAAAATAAAAAGAGGGAAATGATTGTAAGGGGGCAGGGTAAACACCCCCTGACCCCCTAGGTTTTCTGAGGGGGCCTAGAAGGACCCTGGGGTGCAAAAAAACGATATATTTTTTTAAAAAATTTTCGCGGGGTAAGCGCTGAGTGCGTTCCTATGTACGCTTACAGGTACGCGTACCCTGAGCGTACCATGGGGAAAACCAGAAAAAAAAAATTGGGGGAATTTGTCCAGTGAATTTCATAGGTTTTTTAAATGTTAATTCCTAACTATATAAGGCCTCAAACCTATGTTTTTTTCAGTGAATTTCAAAGGTTTTTTTAATGCTAATTCCTAACTATATAAGACCTGAAAGCCCACCAGGAATCTCCAGTATGCGCCAGGGGACTGCATTGCAGAGAGGTGTAATGAAGCCACGCCCCTTTTTACACCTCTCTGCAACGCAGCCCCCGTGCATGTTTGAAGAGGGGGAACTAATTCCCCTTGCATACTGGGGGCCCCTGGGGGCCAACTAGCCCACCTGGAACCTCCAGTATGCGCCAGGGGGCTGCATTGCAGAGGTGTAATGAGGCTATGCCCCTTGTTACACCTCTTTGCAACGCAGCCCCGTGCATGTTTGAAGAGGGGGAACTAATTCCCCTTGCATACTAGGGGTCCCTGGGGGCCAACTAGCCCACCTGGAACCTCCAGTATGAGCCAGGGGGCTGTATTGCACAGAGGTGTAATGAGGCTATGCCCCTTTTTATACCTCTCTGCAACGCAGGCCACTGGCGCGTTTGCAGAGGGGGGACTAATTCCCCTTGCATACTGGGGGTCCCTGGGTCATATCTGCCCAAACACCGATATTCCTAACGATTGAAAATGACTTTTCTTGAGAAACATTTGGATTTGGATTATCATGTCCTACACTTTGGAATTTTGAAAGACTGACTTTGAGGATGCTATAAATTACTCAAGTCTGCCCGAATTGTGTGGGTAAAATTGATACCTAGTCACTTTGAATAAGAATGTACTTACGTCTTGTCTAACATTTGGAAGAAATATCTAGTTATATGACAACAGGATACCGACATAACTTGAAGGAAATAAGAACGCCCTGAAGAAGTTCTGTTGTACAGAACGAAACGTTTCGGCTGGCTGTGGTACATAAACCTAAGGAAAATAAAAGCATTTGAATATACACCAAGATTCAGAGCTTCAATAAGGACTCTAAGTGATATGATTTGATTGGACTTTTTGTGCAAGTGGTGCTGTGCCAAACTTTGGAATATTCTCCACTACTCTCTACTACTTACTCTCTCCTACTCCACTACTCTCAAATACTCACTCTCTACTACTCATTCTCCACTACTCTACTACTCTCTACTACGACTCACTCCCTACTACTCACTATCTACTACTCTCTACTACTCACTCTCTACTACTCTCTCTCTACTACTCACTCTTTACTACTCACTCTCTACTACTCTCTACTACTCACTCTCTACTTCTCACTCTCTACTACTCTCTACTACTCACTCTCTACTACTCTCTCTCTACTACTCACTCTCTACTACTCACTCTACTACTCACTCTCTACTACTCTCTCTACTAGTCTCACCTACTCACTCTACGACTCACTCTCTACTACTCTCTACTATTCTCTCTCTCTGCTACTCACTCTCTACTACTCTCTACTACTCACTCTCTACTACTCACTCTTTACTACTCTCTACTACTCACTCTTTACTACTCTCTACTACTCACTCTTTACTGCTCTCTACTACTCACTCTACTACTTACTCTCTACTACTCACTCTCTACTACTCTCTACTACTCACTCTACTATTCACTCTACTACTCTCTACTACTCACTCTCTGCTACTCTCTCTACTGCTCTCTACTATCTACTACTCACTCTCTACTCTCTATTACTCACTCTCTACTCTCTACCTCTCTACCTCTCTCTACTTCTCTCTCTACTAGTCTCTACCTCTCTACCGCTACCTCTCTACCTCTACCTCTCTACCTCTACACCTCTACCTCTCTACCTCTCTCTACACGCACACATATACACATATATATATATGCATATATATGCATATGCATTTATATATATGTATGTGTATGTATATATATATATATATATACATACATATATAAACATATATAATCTGTATATCTATATAAATACAAATATAAATGCATGCATACATATACATATATGCATACAGATGCATGTTATTTACATGAAAGTTTAAAAAACACTAATAAAAGCAAAGCTAAGAAGCCACCTCATTACAAACAGAATGGCTTTAACTTAAACGAGGGCGAGATCTATTGCATTTTCAATGCTTGTTTTCTTTGGTTCCATCAAGAAGGCATTCAGATGTGTCACACATTTGCCATGTGTAAATGTAAATGTACATGTATTTATATAGCGCAAATCACTGACCGAGGTCGGTATCTAAGCGCTTGCTTAGGGAACCCGTCCTGGTATTCCCCTGTGAGATAACCCCGGCAGGGTATCCACAAGGTGAAAGCCAGGCATCCCGCCGCGAGGGGCCGTTGTGGAGATTAAGCAAGCTATTGCCCAGAGTCGCAGAGTGTGAACCCATGAGTCGAGAAGGCACCGGAGCGAGAATTATCGAGTCCGTGGGATTTTTTAGCCCAAGACCCGCCGAGGCGGGGAATTGAACCCTGGTCCAGGGCCAATCTCAGCTTCCGGGTCTGCCGCCTCTAACCCCTGAGCCACACTTCTCCACCATAAATTCTGAATGTTAGCACTCTAGTTGCTCATTAGATCACTGTAGTAAAGCTACTGCTCACCAGGGAAGTCTGCTGCTGGTATTCAAAGTGCATGTTTCAGTCTGCATGTCAGAATTTTTTTAATGAAATAGAAGAGGATTTGAGAAGTCACTCAAAATGATCCCTAATTTTTCTTTCTGAAGCACTAATCATACTTTCTATGGCAAAATGAACCCCCTCATTTTGTTCCTTTTTAAATTAAATCTTTTCAGACTTACCACTTCATTCCAATCAAGATGGCTTCTGGTGTGCCATACTTTTGTCATAAGTAAGACTGTTAGCGCTCTAGTTGTTCTTTAGAACACTCTGGGACATTCTGTCATTGGGCTATACTTGGGCTACATCTGGGTGATATTTGGGCTACATTTAGGCTCTTTTGTCTCTGGTGGCCATCTTGGGAGACTGTATGTCAGAATTTTTTAATGAAATTGAAGAGGATTTGAGAAGTCACTCAAAATGTGCCCTAATTTTTCTTTCTGCAGCACTAATCATACTTTCTATGGCAAAATATACCCCCTCATTTTGTTCCTTTTTAAATTAAATGTTTTAAGAGTTACCACTTTATTCCAATCAAGATGGCTTCAGGTGTGCCATACCTTTGTAATAAGTAGGACTGTTAGCGCTCTAGTTGTTCTTTAGAACACTCTGGTACATTCTGTCATTGGGCTATACTTGGGCTACATCTGGGTGATATTTGGGCTACATTTGGGCTCTTTTGTCTCTGGTGGCCATCTTGGGAGACTGCATGTCAGAGTTTTTTTAATGAAATAGAAGAGGATTTGAGAAGTCACTTAAAATGTGCCCTAATTTTTCTTTCTGCAGCACTAATAATACTTTCTATGTCATAATATACCCCTCATTTTGTTCCTTTTTAAATTAAATGCTTTAAGAGTTACCACTTTATTCCCATCACAATGGCTTCAGGTGTGCTATACCTTTGTAATAAGTAGGACTGGTAGCGCTCTAGTTGTTCTTTAGAACACTCTAGGAGGCTGCAGTAGAACACAAAGGAATCAACTGACAGTCTCTGTCCTTGTTGGATGTACATGT
>NW_028251616.1:0-37500 GCF_964263255.1 Lissotriton vulgaris | reverse complement strand
TGGCAGTGGGTGATGGGTGACTTTTATGTGACATTGAAAATATTGTGAGGGAGAACCAACTGAAATGTAATTGCTTACGTTAGGCGCTCCGCATTGCTTCCGGGAAGCTGCGCTTCGCGCCTCGCTCACCGGAGCACTTCCGGGTGCGCTAACGCGGCGCGTCATATGACGGATTACGCAAGAACGCGATACGTCGTTGGGGCTCCACCGGAACTGATCGAATTGGTAGTCTACAGTGTTTCTGGATGTTTCAGACTGCAGCTGGCGTCAGCATGAGAGCACCCCGTGGCTACGTCGTGGCCATTCCGCAAGCAATCATGGCAGTCGCTCCCCACCGGAAGTCTGCAGGAGTCGGGGGCCTCGGTGACTCTTGTAGAATCTTCAAGGCTGACGGGACGCTTTTGGGAATGGGGCTCATGCCCTAGCAGTCAAGCGTCCGAGTTCCAGGGTTGCCCAGAGCCATCCTTGCAGGCCAGGCCCAAGTCTGTGGAGCCGACCGCCATTTCCTGAGCTCCGTGGCAGTCGCCTGTCGCTGTATCGGAAGAGTGGGTGCAATTCAGCCGGATGGCGGGTGAGACGGTGTAAATGTGATGGTTGGACCAGGGCACCGCAGGACGTGTCTTCAGGTCAAACGGATTGTGGGACAAGGTCCAGAATGGAAGAGGCATCAAAAGGCAAGAAGTTCCGCCTGACCCCGGGAGCCGGCCGCCTATGTCAGGGGCGATCTTAGGCCACACCAGGGGAACAAGACTTGGGGAGGGGGCAGGAGCCAAGCGCCCCCTCCGAGTCCGCGTTTCTTGGACCCTGAAGTATGGCACTCAACATTCAGAACTCATGACATTTGTGCAAGGCAGGGACATCGAAGCCTCTCAGGGACCAAGTATATCGAGAGTCCTTCCTACAGAAGGTGGTGGGGGTGGCGGCATTAGCAAGGCATCCCCCCACACAACTTGTCGGACCCTGAAGTATGGCTCTCAACATCCAGAACTTATGACATTTGTGCAAGGCAGGGACATCGAAGCCTCTCAGGGACCAAGGATATCCAGAGTCCTTCCTACAGAAGGTGGTGGGGGTGGCGGCATTAGCAAGGCATCCCCCCACACAACTTGTCGGACATGACCGCTGGATGTACTGGGTGTTCAATTTCAGAATTGAAACTACTAAGAAGCAATTAGAAGTGTTGTTTTCATGTTGCAGTAGGTTCCATGTAAATAGTTATTTAATAAAACGTTTTATCCTGTTACTTTGCTGGTGTGTTGTATATATTTATAATATTTGCATAGTGTTTGTCGTTATTTTGGGCGGGGTGGGTGGCGGAGCCGAGCTGTCTTGCAGCCATCATGGCGTCGAGCTCGGTTCCTCTCTCTAGTTTCATGTTTTTTCTAACGATTTATATGTTATAGTTTGCTAGCACGATACAGCGGATAGTCCGCATTTTATATATATGTCCTTTTTATTAGGGGGGTCCTCCGGTGGAGTCGGACGATCTACCTCTAATAAACGGTCCGGGTTGAACCAACTACCAACAAACGGGGCAGAGATAGGCATGACGGGTTACAAAGGGGACAAAAGTGTGCACTACCTATCCTTCACTATCTGCAAAAACTAAATAGAGTATTGCGACTTTATGCTTATTTGTGAACAGAGAATGACCCAAAGAGAACCAATTTCGAACAATCATAGGCTATTGGCAGTGGGCAGAGAGGCCATGACACAGAAAATGGCTGTTACTTACGTGCATGATGGGGCCTAAAAGGGACTAGATGGCGTGGCCACTGTTTCGCGACTTTCACTTTACTTTTAACAATGGCTGTGGTGAACATAAATGAACGCCGCTTATGTATACCTAATTTTAGTCATTTTCCACAAAAAAGGTTTTGATATTTGCTATTAAAAAACCAAAGAAAATCACTGAAAAAAACCATAGGTTATAGACCATATATAGTTAAATATCTGAAGTCCATCTCTGCACTCCATGGAGATACAGGTCGTCGATCAGAAGATGTGCTGGCTACCTCTAATGGTAATAGCGTGGCCAGGGCTCTTGTCGTTGCCTCTGCAAATTGCAGAGGGTGCACTTGTTTGACATGCGGCACCATGGTATGTATGGAAAAGAAATATTTTTTTGCTGGATTTCTTCTTGAGAGAACCAAGTCACATATCGTGCAGGTTACTTTTGGTGCATTCAGTTTCTTTTGATCTTCAGGATAAGTGAAAAATTGCCAGATGAAAGATTTATTTTTTCTTATTAAAGGTAGTCGTTCATTTTGGTCAGATTCGGAAGATGAATGAGATACGGTAGCCATTTCACCAAAGTCTTCCGAAAGATGTAGGACGTTGTTGTCTCTTGAGAGTAGAAAAGATAGTGAGGGAAGTGGGTGGAGTGCTGCGTGTAAATTCCAGAATTGAAACTATTAAGAACCAATTGAAAGTGTTGTTTTCATGTTGCAGTAGGCTGCCATGTAAATAGTTATTTAATAAAACGTTTTACCCTGTTACTTTGCTGGTGTGTTGTGTATCTTTATAATATTTGTTGTTATTTTGGGTGGGGTGGGCGGCGGAGCCGAGCTGTCTTGCAGCCATCATGGCGCGAGCTCGGTTTCTCTCACTAGTTTCATATTTCTCATGAGGGGTTGTTCCTAATTTTTCTATTTTAGCGAGGTCAAAAAAAGATCTCATCAGTGGCCTACTGATTTTGCTCGATTCCTTTTGTTTTTTCTAACGATTTATATGTTATAGTTTGCTAGCACGATACAGCGGCTTGTCCGCATTTTATATATATGTCTTTTTTATTAGGGGTGTCTTCCGGTGGAGTCGGACGATCTACCTCTAATAAACGGTCCGGGTTGAACCAACTACCATCCTGATTTTGTATATCTTCTGAGCTGGATTTAAGCACACAATTGTTAAAGTATGAAACGTTTTATATTTCTAAAAAAAATACCAAGGTGTGTACATCCGGTAACGCACGAAAGTTTAAAAAGACATTCGGCTCCATTTACTGAAAAGTTTCATAAGAATAAAAAAGAAGTCTAGGTACAGTCTCTTTGACGTACTATAAGTTCTTTGAGGGGTGTATGAAGAAATTCAATAAGTTCAAATCGCAAGGTTTTCACGAAATATATAGGCCTGTGCGCGCACTCGGTCGCGCACGAAAGCCTGGAAATGCGATATCCATTTTATTGACAACTGTTGCCGAGAGTGCGCACACCGGGTCGCGCACGAAAGTTTAGTAAGGCTATTTTTATTTACAGACAAATTTTAATGTGTTTAAAAAAAGGCAAGGTACAGACTTTCGAATTCTGTATTGCTTTACAAGGAGTCTCTATGCAACTTGAACAGTGAAGAAAACGGCTTGTTTTCGAAAAAAATATTGCCAGAACTTTATTGCCAAAAGTATAGGTTGCATAAACGAAATTTTTCTGAATTAGCATTTTAAAAACCAATGAAATTCACAGAAAAAACCATAGGTTTTACACACGTTATAGTTAGGAAGTAGCATTTAAAAAACCTATGAAATTCACTGAAAAAACCATAGGTTTGACACATGTTATAGTTAGCTGGAAATTTTACTGACATAAAACCAATGAAATTCCACGTTATAGTTAGTTGGACTCACTATAACTTGCGCGTGCAATGCACTGCTGATGACGTCACATATTACATCACTCATGACATGGTCAGTGACATCACTGATGACACCATCCTTGTGACATAGTGACAGACCTCCTTTCACAGTAATGTAACCCTTGAAACACATATTCAAAAATAGAAACTGAAATTTAAAAAAAAATGCAGATACCCATATCAGTTACAACAAGTAATTCAGTAATTCCACCATCTATATACACATCCACTCATACATATACTCACTCATCATATGAAATGATACACCTATACATCCTGTTGCACACCGACAATCATCGAAAAGTTACTCACAGACATACTCACACGTGCAAATAAACTATTGAACATCCATTTATTTGAATATAGAGTTATACACACACTTCCACCTTACTTCTATTGAAAATTACACATATTTATTCTCTTAAACAATCACTTATAGAAACACATACTTATTTAAACAGGAACTCTTTCAATCTCTTACTCTCACATATACTCACTTATATACATCAATATTCACATATACTAGATTAAAACATATGTCGTTACTGATAAAGACACTAGTGAGACAGTCATTCACTCACTAACAAACACATATACACACTCATCCACCCATACAGTCCTGCACATATGCTGTCTTCAAAACACATACAAACAGAGAATCAGTCACTCATGCATCTATGTGCTAAGTAATACCCCCACCAAACCATATAGACACTCATACTGATACTAAGAGAAACATCTAATAACCCATATACATACGCATGTAGCTACTTACCAACACATGTAGCCACTTATACACAAAGTGAAACACTAATATATATATTTAAATATTTAAACATTACTCACTAATATTTATTTTTCAGAAAGAGACATATTCACTGGATGGTGTCATCAGTGATGTCATGAGTGATGTCACTGACCATGTCATGAGTGATGTAATATGTGACGTCATCAGCAGTGCATTGCACGCGCAAGTTATAGTGAGTCCAACTAACTATAACGTGGAATTTCATTGGTTTTATGTCAGTAAAATTTCCAGCTAACTATAACATGTGTCAAACCTATGGAAAGGGGCGACCACTCGGTCCCCCCGAACGTATGGCGGAGTGCCTCGATCCCCCCGGGAAGCCATTTTTGGGCGGGAGGCGCGTCTCGGCTGGTATGCCCGAAGCGGCGTAGCCGGGGCGCGCCTTTTCCCGCCCTAGAGTGGGCTGGCCTAGACACCGACGTAGCCAGCCCCGCCCTAGGGGCAGGCAGGGGCGGGTTCTCGCCCGCCCTGAAGACGGATAAAAAGAGACGCAAGACCAGAAGACGTCCTCTTGTTCTTGTGCTCCGAAGCTGCACCTCCTCGCTACCCGTGAGCTCGGGACAGAACGAAGAGCCAATTTTGAGCGTTTTGATCTTTTTCTTTGTCTTCTAGATACTTCGTCGGAGAAATGCCAAAGAAAGTCGCAAAGAGAATGACGACCGACCAGATGGTGCGGGCCCTTTGCAAAGAGGTGTCCGACATAAAGAAACGGTTGGCGAAACGGGACGGGGAGGAGGGTTCGGGCCCTGCGCCGGCTGGAGGGAGACCTAAGAGGCCGAGAAGGGTTCCAGCCGGTGGAGACGTCCCGGTCCCCTCTGTACCGCTCGAGGCGCCGACCCCAGTACCAATGGAGGGGAATCCAATCCCCGTTGTCGTCACCCCGACATCCAAAGAAGACATGCCCCCCGAGCTGGCAGCACAGCTAGCAGCTTGGTTGGGGGATAGTAGTGATGGCGCCACGGCTGCCGAGGCACAGGCGCTGATAAAAGGGCTTCGTGAGAAGAGAGATGCAGCTAAAGTGACTGCGCCGTTGGCGGGAATAGACAAGCCGCAAGCGGCCGAAGCTGCGTCCGGTGCAGGTAAGCGGCCATTGCCGATTGCAAGGGACGAGTCAGCACCCTCTCGTAGAGAGAGATTGGGACAACATGTGCCTTTAGCTATAAAAGAAAAGATCTGGGCTGGGGAGTACGTGAATATTTTCTCCTTGCTTGTTGATCATTATGAGGTGGAGCATGTTAAAAGTCAGAAGGACCTAATGCATCCGAGTGTTTGGCGCGCAAAAATGGCCGCCTTTAAGGTAAATGAGAATATTGGCAACTGGGGCAATGCGTGGGGTATTTTTACATCGATTTTGGGGGAACGTAGGCCCGAGTTGCTTTCTGAATTTCCCATTTATCAATCACGAATTATGGGTTACTCGACAGCGTATCAAGGTAACCATTGGTTTTGTTATGACAATCTGTTCAGGAAAGAAAAGGAACATAACAAGGGTTTGACTTGGGATTGTTACGATTCTGTAACATGGGATAAAATGAAAGAATCAGGAATGTTAAAGATGCCATTGGTTGGGAGCAATGTTGTAGATTACTCCCGCCAAAATGTGGGGACGCCCTTTCGACCAAGTACGAGCACCGACGATCAGTCGAGGCCCGCAGGCAATACAGGGAGGAAGGGTTTCTGCTTTAATTTCAACAAAGGGAAATGTACCAGACCTCCGGGATCGTGTAAATTCAAACATGAGTGTAGTACGTGTGGGTCGTCCCATCCTGAGTCATCGTGCAGAGCCAGAACGGGTGAGAATGGGGGTAAGGGAGGCGCCAAACAGGTCTAAACTAGTCCGAGGGGCGCCTTTACCAACCCCGATTGATACCTTGGCAATGATTCCCTGGCTCAGTGAATACCCGGATCGTACTTCTGCTGGGGTGCTGCGGAACGGTTTTTCACATGGTTTCCGCATCCCGGTAGGGGACTTTCAGGGTGTAGGGATTTGCAAAAATCAACTTTCTGTTTTACAACATACATCTGTGGTGCAAGAAAAAATTCAGAAAGAGGTTAGCCGGGGACGGGTCGCTGGCCCGTTTAGTGTACTCCCGGTACCGGATTTTGTTTGTTCTCCGTTAGGGGTGGTCCCCAAGAAGGACCCAGGTGAGTTTCGTTTGATCCATAATTTGTCTGCTCCACACGGCCTTTCGGTGAACGACGCAATTGATCCAGAAGTTTGTTCGGTGCGATACGCATCGTTTGATGAGGCAGTAGCCATCTTGAATCGCCTGGGGCCCGGGACGTTGATGGCGAAATCAGATATCGAGTCAGCGTTCCGGTTGCTCCCGGTACACCCAGACGATCAGCGTCTTTTGGGATTCGGGTTCCAGGGGTCATTTTACATGGATAGGTGTATGCCAATGGGATGCTCTATATCATGTGCTTATTTTGAGCAATTCAGTACTTTCCTGCAATGGGTGTTCACGAAGAAAACGGGTTTCCGAAATGTAATGCACTACCTTGACGACTTTTTGTTCCTTGGTCCCGCCGGAAATCCCGAATGTGCTCAGGCCTTAGCTGAATTCTGTGTGTTGATGGGTCATTTTGGCGTGCCATTGGCACCGGGTAAAACTATGGGTCCCACGACTTGCCTCGAGTTTTTGGGGATCGAGTTGGACTCAAGGGAGGGGTGTTTCCGTTTACCAGCTAGCAAAGTGTTAAAATTCAGGGCAGCCCTCCAAGTATGTTTGAATGCATCTAAGGTTACACTGCATCAGTTGCAACAATTAGTGGGAAAGTTGAACTTTGCCTTGAGGGTGATCCCAATGGCTCGCCCTTTTTCCCGCTCAATTGCCCAAGCGATGGTTGGCCTAAAGGAGGGTCATCATCGCACGAGGTTATCGGCTGAGGTCCGCCAGGACATGCGGATTTGGTTAGCATTTTTGGCGGACTTCAATGGCCGAGTCGTCTGGAACAAGCCAGCCGTGTCCTCAGAAGAGCTTGGGCTATGGACAGATTCAGCAGGAAGCATAGGCTTTGGCGCCATCTTCGGCACAAAGTGGTCTGCTCAAAGGTGGCCCCTATGGTGGCACGAGAAGGGGCTAACGAGTAATATTGCTTTCCTTGAACTATTTCCCATTCTGGTGGCCCTGAGAACCTGGCCAGAAGGGTTCAGAGATCATTCTGTCGTGTTCTGGTCCGACAATATGACCGTGGTAGAATGCATCAATAGTCAGGCAGCCCATTGTAAATTGATTTTGAGGCTGCTCAAAGAAATTGTCCTACTGTGTATGCAACTGAACGTGGTATTCAGAGCAAAACATGTCCCAGGGGTGATGAATCAGGCTGCTGATGCACTGTCTCGTTTTCACATGCAGGCTTTCTCGGGTTTCCTTCCTTCAGCGGACCCGGAGCCGGCACCCTTCCCCGAAGCTCTCTGGTCTCTCGGTGCCCCGAACTTCGTCACCTCGTGGGAGAGAGTCTAGCACCCAGGACAAGGAAGGCATATGAAGGGGCGTTCCAGGCCTATTTAGCCTTTTTGGGGGCAGAGAGAGGGGGACTTTGGGGTCAGGAAGAGTGGGTTGTACTTTTTCTGATGTCCTTACGTAGGGCTGGGAAATCGGTGGCTACGGCCCAAAGGCATCGTGCCGCCATTTCTTTTGTTGCCAGGGCCCATGGCATCCTGGACCCAACAGCGTCTTTTACAGTACAGAAAGCGCTGCGTGGGTGGCAACGCCTAGAGGGTCGCAGAGTAGACGTAAGACGACCGATAGGTTTAGACAGGTTGTCCCAGTTACTGGCCACACTCCCTAACACATGCTCGTCCCCTTTCGAGACCTGTTTGTTCCGGACTGCATTTACGCTGGCATTTCACGGGGCTATGAGAGTTAGTGAGCTAGTTGCAAGGAACAAACAGGATGTGACGGGGGGCTTGTGCAGGGAACATGTTCAGATCAGGGGTGATGCGATGATTGTCTCCTTTCTCAGGTCCAAGACTGACCAAGATGGGAGAGGGGACTGCACGATCATTCGCAGGAACCCCGAGTCATCCATGTGTCCGGTACAGTGCTTAGAAGATTACCTAGCACGAAGGGTGGCATCATGGGGGGGGACATTGTTGAGGCATGCAGACGCCACCCCGCTGACGAGGTTTCAGTTTCAGCGGGTGCTTGCAATGGCCATTGCCGCAGCGGGCTTGGACCCGGGCGAATTTGGGACCCATTCCTTTCGAATAGGGGCTGCCACTGAAGCTACAGCCAGGGGTCTTAATGTAGAACAAGTGAAACGTGTGGGGCGCTGGTCCTCCAATTGTTATAAGAGGTACGTGCGATTGCACATGTTGTGAAGCTGTAATCATGTACTCACGCTTCTTGTCTTTTGTTTGTTTTCAGTTGCGCAAGCCTACGCGGCAGGGCGGACTGTGCAGTCGACCCAACATCAGGCCAGCGGTCGCACGTCACCGGCTGTGAGGAAGGAGGTGTGGGTCGTGGGCCACTCATACGTGAGACGGGCCGCAGACGTATTCAAAGCAGGTGACATGATTCACGTACCTGGGGAATACGGGTACAGAGTGTCCTTCTACGGAAGGGGCGGTCTCTGTATTGACCAGTTTCAGGAATTTTTTGAGGGTTTGTTAGAGCGGATGAGGTCACCGCCGTCCATAGTCATAGTGCATTTGGGGGGCAATGATTTGGTCACCACCGGTAGACGACTTCTCCTGGAGGCTATGCTTTCCACGGTAAGTTGGTTAGCGAGGAGAGTTCCGGGGTGCATAATTGCGTGGTCTCATGTGATCCCACGAAAAGTGTGGCGGGGGGCTATCTCGATCCCTGCTTTGAATCATTCTGTTAGAAAATTGAATAACAAAGTGAGTAGGTTGTTCCGTTCCAAGACATTGCATTCGATCTCGCATAGTTGTATTAATGATGACAGTATGTATCTGGGGGATGGTGTGCATTTGTCGAGGGTGGGGAATGAGTTACTCATAGGTGACTTCCTAGCTTGGTTAAAATCGTTAAAACATGACCTTTAGGTAGGAGTTTTGTGGGGGGTCCGGATAGCCGGTCAACTATCCGGACCTGTGGCGGTAAGGTCATGATCGGTGAGCACTAATTGGTAGATCCCTATGAGTGGGCGTCACCCAACACGGATGGGAGCGCTCGGGAGAGGTGGCCATTGGCCCCTCAATGGGGAGGCGGTCCCGTCTAAGGGCGGGTCGCCGGAAGTAAAGGAAAGGCGGTCAAGGCCCCTTCCTTTGTAGGAGGGGTTACAGCCCCCTCCTGGGGGAATTTCCCGGGGCCAGTGTCATCTGCGACGGCAGATGCGGTAAGTTGTGTGGGGTGGGGGGAGGTCCACGATACCTTCTAGATACCACACACAAGTCTTCGAACGACCTTTAAATGGCGTCGAGTCTTAAGTGCCCCCGTCAAGTCAAGGGAAATTGTTAGTAGTTGCACTTGAGGTAAGCCTCTGTGCTGTCGCCCCTCCCAAGTGGGAGGGGTAAGTCTGGTTAGGGATCTTGACACCGGTTATGACCTTGCCGTTGGCCCTTAAACGTTAGGATGTACAATTTCAGTGTTTCTAGAGAATGTTTTTGTAGGATGCTAGTTCGGCTAGGAGAACCTCTGTATTAGAGAATATGTTAAGGTTAGCCAAACATCGCAATGTGATAATGAAATTGTACATAACATGAAACGTTTAATGTTTTAATTTTTTGTTTTAATAAATACGGCCGGGAGGGTCACTCCCTCCCACATCCAAAAACTTTAAGAACTGTTTCCGGTTTCCCTCCTTTTGGGGATTGTGTTGAGAGGGGGTGGCGGGTATCTCAGCCATATGGAAAGGGGCGACCACTCGGTCCCCCCGAACGTATGGCGGAGTGCCTCGATCCCCCCGGGAAGCCATTTTTGGGCGGGAGGCGCGTCTCGGCTGGTATGCCCGAAGCGGCGTAGCCGGGGCGCGCCTTTTCCCGCCCTAGAGTGGGCTGGCCTAGACACCGACGTAGCCAGCCCCGCCCTAGGGGCAGGCAGGGGCGGGTTCTCGCCCGCCCTGAAGACGGATAAAAAGAGACGCAAGACCAGAAGACGTCCTCTTGTTCTTGTGCTCCGAAGCTGCACCTCCTCGCTACCCGTGAGCTCGGGACAGAACGAAGAGCCAATTTTGACCCACCCACCAGCCCCTGAGGACAGCAAGTCGTTGTGCAATAAAGTGAATTTTTATAAGTATGTTTTACGTTTCGTTTACAGGCTGTGAAAGTATCAGTTTGTTGTTGATCATAATAAAGTATGGTGAATGTCGTGTAAGTTGTTACGATTAAAATGATTTGATGTAGTGTTGCATTTTAAGCATGTTCTTTTGGTCGTAGCGACCAATGTTTTCTTAGGTTTGAGTAGGAATTGTCGTATTTATTTTTGGTAGGCGGTAAGGTCATGATCGGTGAGCACTAATTGGTAGATCCCTATGAGTGGGCGTCACCCAACACGGATGGGAGCGCTCGGGAGAGGTGGCCATTGGCCCCTCAATGGGGAGGCGGTCCCGTCTAAGGGCGGGTCGCCGGAAGTAAAGGAAAGGCGGTCAAGGCCCCTTCCTTTGTAGGAGGGGTTACAGCCCCCTCCTGGGGGAATTTCCCGGGGCCAGTGTCATCTGCGACGGCAGATGCGGTAAGTTGTGTGGGGTGGGGGGAGGTCCACGATACCTTCTAGATACCACACACAAGTCTTCGAACGACCTTTAAATGGCGTCGAGTCTTAAGTGCCCCCGTCAAGTCAAGGGAAATTGTTAGTAGTTGCACTTGAGGTAAGCCTCTGTGCTGTCGCCCCTCCCAAGTGGGAGGGGTAAGTCTGGTTAGGGATCTTGACACCGGTTATGACCTTGCCGTTGGCCCTTAAACGTTAGGATGTACAATTTCAGTGTTTCTAGAGAATGTTTTTGTAGGATGCTAGTTCGGCTAGGAGAACCTCTGTATTAGAGAATATGTTAAGGTTAGCCAAACATCGCAATGTGATAATGAAATTGTACATAACATGAAACGTTTAATGTTTTAATTTTTTGTTTTAATAAATACGGCCGGGAGGGTCACTCCCTCCCACATCCAAAAACTTTAAGAACTGTTTCCGGTTTCCCTCCTTTTGGGGATTGTGTTGAGAGGGGGTGGCGGGTATCTCAGCCATATGGTTTTTTCAGTGAATTTCATAGGTTTTTTAAATGCTACTCCCTAACTATAACGTGTGTAAAACCTATAGTTTTTTCTGTGAATAAGGGACAACTAAAGTGCTTGCTCACTGGAGCTTCATTGATTCATGCAATGTTTTGTAGAATGAGCTGTGAGGAAACTCAATGTGTAATGCCTTAAACCCAAAAGTAAATTGGAATGTTTTAATTAATCCGAAAAATATCTGGGTATGCCCACATGGGCTAAATTTTCCTATTTTCACATTATTGACTGGGTGATAAGCGTTGGCAAAGTGCCTCGTCTCTTTGTCAACATATGGCACTGTTGATAAAGTTTCTTTTAAAAAAACAACTCGCAATACGACATGTAAATATGACGCATTGAATTGTCCGTGCCCAGCAACCTTTTGCGAATACATACACGTTTTTAACCAAATTTGTATAATTATGTTAAAGGAAATATGAAGAAGCACTATTCCTGTACTTAATTGGTAAATGAAGTCTGTCCTTTCTGTCAGTTGACATGTGGTCACTGACGGATGTGATTTTGAAAAAAACTTTAAAAAAACTTTATTTAAAATGGCCGCGCGCTTCTTTAATCACAACCAGTGATCAAGACTACTGTGTAGTCGAAACGCGTTTGGCAGCGGCAATAAAGAAACTTTGAAAATCTCACCTGGCGTGGTCGTTTATGGAACGAAGTGAGGGGCTCAATCCAAGGAGTCCTACTAAGACGACGCAACTCTCGATCTGGTGGAGGCAGTCAATACTTGGATATTCGTTGGATACGTTTGTACTGCCACCCCCCCCTCATCGCGGGGAAAAGAAGTAACGGCTGAATTTACGGGAAAGCTCCGGTATCTCGGACTTGCCTCGAGTACTGCGGGCGGCCGCCGGCAGCTCTGAGACATAACCGGGTGAACGGATAAGTCTAACCCAAAAACATCCTGCGGGGGAGAGAGTGAAGCCTCACGAGCTCGTGATTCAACACGGTGAGCGTTTGGCGGATGAGATTACAGCGAGCACGCTGATACACCACAACATGGACGCCGCTGAGGTTAACGAGCGCGAACAAGCAGCGCTCCAAGTATTCACGGACGAGAAAGGTCCCGCGGGTGACAACACGGCACCAGGCACAAGCGGGAGTGCACAGAACGAGCTGACGGCAAAATTAAGACGATTGGAAAAACTCCAAAGATCGGAGTTATCCAAGTGGTGGGAATCGAAATCACTTCAAAGATACCTGGAAGTGCAACGCATACCACGAGGACTCCGGGTAATGGTGGCCCCAAGCTATGAAGACCCAAACCCGGAGATGCTGAAAGAGTGGGCGGCAAATAATAATGACTCTTCACGAAGAATGCTAGGCATTCTTATAAAATATGCCGATATCGATAGGAAGAAGATTTTGGAGGAGATAGAACAAATCCTCAATGACCTCAGTAAAGAGGAAGACCAGGCTACCATCTTGAAATTCAAAGCTGAAAGCAAAGAGAGATTGAAGAAACTGGAAATCTCCATAAAAGAACGCAAAACGCATAAATTTCAGCGTGACAAACAAGATTACGAGCGGGGGCAGATATATACTTTTGCCAAGAAGTTCGATGCCATTAGGCAGCAAAAACGAGCGAAAGCCAGCAACCTATCGAAGAAAGGAACAGAAGCTGCTTCTGATCTCAGCAGCGTCACCAGCTCAGACTACGACACGGAAGGTGAAGCGAATAGACCCACACCTGAAGAAATTCCAACCGTGATCGATGAATTGGCATATTTAAACGTGGAGCGACGCTACAATCTGCGTCAAAGGCCACCAACACAGAATGCAAGTCAAGAACCACCAGGAGGAAGAGGCAGAGGGCAAACCGGCGGAAGGGGCAGAAACGCCGGGAGAGGTTATCAAAAACAGAAGAAGAAGTAACTTTGATAACGGATGCCACTAACAACATGACAATTATCAATTTGACGAACATCCAACTATCAGAGAAAGAGCAAAAGATCTTAGAGTTGGGCCTTTCATTTTGTCCAGAAGCTGATATGGACTTTGTGCAAACCCGCATCGATCTTTTTAAGTTTATAAGACTTCTCAAACTTAAAAAGCATTTCCTTGTAAACCCGAGGCAAAGGACTACTGAGGCTCCCCAGGTGGAGGCTGCAATTGGGAACAACCTTAGAGTGGAAGACATGGACTTAATGATGGAACTGAGAGCAACGAACATGGAAGTGCAAGATTTGGAACCTGAGGACTTTGCTGACAACATTGCCCAGGAAGAAGACATCAATATATATCAAGATGCTCCAACTTCTTTCAGACCAAGATCACGTTTTACACCTTCAACAACGAAGGATACAGTTGATGTCTATAACGAACTGGTCCTCAATGAACTAAAGAAGTTGGGTAAGAACATAAATCCAAACACAGCAAGTAATGAACAGCAGAGAGAATATTATGCTTTAATCAGAAAACTGTTGGAGTGTAATAATTGCATAGTGCGCAATGCAGATAAGGGGGGCAATATAGTCCTTTGGGACAGAGAGAAATATTTGATTGAGGCTTATAAACAACTAGATGACAAAGCCTGCTATGTACGTGTGGAAGAAAAAATTATGACAGATAGTCATGCATTGTTTAATATAGAGCTAAAACAATGGTACGACTCTTCCCTATTAACGCATGATGAACTAATGTATTTGAAAATAGACATGCCCACTACACCTATATTTTATTTGATCCCAAAGGTGCACAAAGACTTGTATAATCCCCCCGGACGCCCTATTATTTCAGCAATAGGTAGCGCACTAGAAAACACTTCCAAATTTGTTGACTCCTTCCTCAATCCACTGACAAAAACACTACCTTCTTTTTTGTTAGACACTGGGGATTTTCTGAAAAAAATATATGATACACCCTGGGAAGATGATTACCTGTTGATCACTATCGATGTGGCCAGTTTGTATACAAGCATCAGACATAAAGATGGCATTCGTGCGGTCAGACACTTCTTGGGCACGAGAGCTATTAGTCTGTGGTCACATACACAAATGCTCCTGAGGATGGTGGAAAAATGTTTGACCAGTAATTACTTTCTATTCTATGGTCAACTATTCCACCAGACATGTGGCACTGCCATGGGCACCTGCTTCGCCCCCAGCTATGCTAATTTGCATATGGGCTGGTGGGAGGAGCAGGTGGTCCGGACGCAGTACCAAAAGGAATGGGAGGAGAATATTGTCCACTGGAGTCGTTTTATCGACGACTTATTTTTGGTGTGGAGAGGATCTGAATCAGAAGCGAAGTCTTTCATATCTAAGCTTCAGAAAAATGAACTAAATCTATCCTTTACAAGCACCATTAGCAAAGATAGTGTCAATTTTTTAGATCTAACAGTGTACGTCGAACAGGGTAAAATCCAAACTAAATTGTACAGAAAACCTACCAGTGGCAACACTTTGTTGCACGCTAAAAGCTTTCACCCCATGGCCCTCAAGAGCAGCATACCATATGGAGAGAGCTTTAGAGTCATACGCAACTGCAGTACTCCTGTAGAAACAGAAAAAGAACTGACAGTTTTGAGCACTAGATTTAAACAACGGGGCTATCCTACCACCTGGATAGCAGAAGGAATAAAGAAAGCCTCCAAGCAGAAGAGAGAACAAATCCTCTTTGGCAGCACGGAAGATTCTAAAAAAGAGAACCAATGCAGATTTATAACAAATTTCAGTAAACAACATGTTGAGGTGAGAAGAATACTCAACAAGCATTGGCATATCATTAAAAATGACCCCGTGCTTGGGAGTGAAGTCCCCAAAAGACCTCAAGTAACATTCAGAAAATCTAAATCTCTTAAAGATTGTTTGGTATCCAACATGCTCAGAAAACCCAAGTCAAAAACAACATGGCTGGACAAAAAAGGCTTTGTAAAATGCACAAAGTGCAAGGCATGTAAGTACGGCCTTAACTGTACTAAATACAGACTAGGTCTTTCCAACAGAACGGAAAAAATCAAACATAAATACACATGCAAAACTGATTACGCGATCTACATTCTCGAGTGCCCTTGCGGGCTCCGGTATGTAGGGAGCACAATCAATGAAGTCCATAAAAGGATTTTGCAGCATTTGCGTGCAATTAAAAATGCCGACAGGGCCTATCCTGTAGCTAGGCATTTTGAGCTGATGCACAGTGGGGATGCCAAAGGACTGACCTATTGTGTGATCGACTCTATTCCAGCTAGCCAAAGAGGGGGGAACAGACTGAGTAAGTTAAGGAAATTAGAATCCATGTATATAATCAAGCTCAATACTAAGCAACCGAACGGTCTTAACATTGAAGAGGATTTACATAGACATCTTTAACACCGTCAGTGTCTCATATGGAGTGTCTGTTTTATTCATTTGCAATGAATTTATTTTGATCACTTTAATTAATGTGTGGACAGCAGGCTGTGTAAGGTATTCACCAAGCAGGACTAACATGAACTGAATCAACTGTAAAACAACTGTGGTTTGCTCTGCATAAGGGACAACTAAAGTGCTTGCTCACTGGAGCTTCATTGATTCATGCAATGTTTTGTAGAATGAGCTGTGAGGAAACTCAATGTGTAATGCCTTAAACCCAAAAGTAAATTGGAATGTTTTAATTAATCCGAAAAATATCTGGGTATGCCCACATGGGCTAAATTTTCCTATTTTCACATTATTGACTGGGTGATAAGCGTTGGCAAAGTGCCTCGTCTCTTTGTCAACATATGGCACTGTTGATAAAGTTTCTTTTAAAAAAACAACTCGCAATACGACATGTAAATATGACGCATTGAATTGTCCGTGCCCAGCAACCTTTTGCGAATACATACACGTTTTTAACCAAATTTGTATAATTATGTTAAAGGAAATATGAAGAAGCACTATTCCTGTACTTAATTGGTAAATGAAGTCTGTCCTTTCTGTCAGTTGACATGTGGTCACTGACGGATGTGATTTTGAAAAAAACTTTAAAAAAACTTTATTTAAAATGGCCGCGCGCTTCTTTAATCACAACCAGTGATCAAGACTACTGTGTAGTCGAAACGCGTTTGGTAGCGGCAATAAAGAAACTTTGAAAATCTCACCTGGCGTGGTCGTTTATGGAACGAAGTGAGGGGCTCAATCCAAGGAGTCCTACTAAGACGACGCAACTCTCGATCTGGTGGAGGCAGTCAATACTTGGATATTCGTTGGATATATATATATATATATATATATATTCACTGAAAATACCATAGGTTATAGACCATATATAGTTAGGAATTAGCATTTACAAAACCTTATTTTACTCACACAAAACCCTTGAAATTCGCATATATAGTTAGTTGCACTAACTATATATCGCGCACCCGCAATCCACTGCTGATCATGTCACATATTACATCATTCATGACATGGTCAGTGACATCACTGATGACATCACTGATGACATCTCAAATGACATCACTGATGACATCAATGATGACAACATCCAGTGACTGTATGTGTCTGTAAAGTTAAAATATGTCTTACATATTGAAGAATGAGTGGATGTATAAGTGTCTGGATGAAGGATTTAGTAGGTGCATGACTGACTGTATGAGTGAGTGATTAAATGTGTCTCACTGAGTGCATGGGTTAGTGACTAAACTGTCTTAATTTGTGCATCATTATGTCTGTTGTTCTGTGAACTGCTGCATGTGTTGATCAGTAGCTATATGAGTAACTATACGGGTTATTGATTGGTTGCCCAAGTATTTGTATGGGAGACTGAGTGTGTGTGTGGGTGGCTGGGAGGTGTATGACTCTGTGCATAGATGTGTGAGCAGTTGATTCACTAGATGTATGGGTTCAAACGTGCATGTGGAAACAGCTGTAGGGGCGGTTGACTGTGTGCATGAGTATATTGGTGAGTAAATGGATATCTCAGTGCTACATGTCAAAGTAAGTACATATGTAAAACACAGTACATGTGAGAGTTGACATATATAAATAACTGTGCATAAGAGCCAGTGAATGTGTGAGTGGCTGTATGGATCATTGTGAACTTGTATCAGGGATTGTATAAGAGAGTAAATATGTGTTAGTATATGTTTGAATAAGTAAGGTGTGTATAACTGTATAGTTGAGGAAATGGAGGTGTGATTGATTCTTTGCATGACTGACTAGGTGTGTGAGTAACTCCATGGATGAGTGACAGTCTGTGAGTGTCTGTTTACACTGAGTGTATCTAAGGTTATATTAGAGTCTGAAGAGGTTCATCGTATTATCACATGAATGATGTCATCAGTGATGTGATCAGTAATGTCAAATGAGATGTCATCAGTGATGTCATCAGTGATGTCATTTGAGATGTCATCAGTGATGTCATTTGAGATGTCATCAGTGATGTCATCAGTGATGTCATTTGAGATGTCATCAGTGATGTCATCAGTGATGTCACTGACCATGTCATGAATGATGTAATATGTGACATGATCAGCAGTGGATTGCGGGTGCGCGATATATAGGTAGTGCAACTAACTATATATGCGAATTTCAATGGTTTTGTGTGAGTAAAATAAGGTTTTGTAAATGCTAATTACTAACTATATATGGTCTATAACCTATGGCTTTTTCAGTGAATTTTCGAGGTTTTGTAAATGCTATTTCCTAACTATATATGGTCTATAACCTTTGGTTTTTTCAGTGAATATATATATATATATATATATATATATATATATATATATATATATATATATATATATATATATATATATATATATATATATATATATATATATATATACATATATATATATAACATTTCTTTGGCAAAATGAAACCCCTCATTTTGTTCCTTTGCAAATTAAATGTTTTAAGTGTTAACACTTTATTCCAATCAAGATGACTTCAGGTGTGCCATACTTTTGTCATAAGTAAGACTGTTAGCGCTCTAGTTGTTCTTTAGAACACTCTGGGACATTCTGTCACTGGGCTATAGTTGGGCTACATCTGGCTGATATTTGGGCTACATTTGTTTTTTTTGTCTCTGGTGGCCATCTTTGGGCTACATTGGGCTACATTGGGCTACATTTGGGCTCTAACATATATATAGCCCAATGTAGCCCAATATATATTTTTCAAAGGTAATTTTCGTAAAAACCACTGGAGCATATATCTTAAGACATAGCAAAGGCACATCGGGCTACCACTCCCTACAATTTTGCCAAGTTTTGTGGAAATCCATTCAGCCGTTCGAGCTAAAAGTGAGTCCAACCGCCCTATGGAAAACTCAATGTTAAAAACATGTTTTGGGACCCCCCTTTTTTCTCGGCCCCCGCTTGACGAAACCCGCCCAAACTTTCAGGGGACGCTCAGAAACAAAATGTGCAATTTTCCTGAAAATTTCAGCCAATTCCGTCCATCAACGCCAAAGTTATTCAACATAGAATTTTCAGAAATCCCTATTCAAAAAAATCCTAACTATATATACCTACTGGCGACCGCCAGTAGGTAATATATAACATTTCTATGGCAAAATGAAACCCCTCATTTTGTTCCTTTGCAAATTAAATGTTTTAAGTGTTAACACTTTATTCCAATCAAGATGACTTCAGGTGTGCCATACTTTTGTCATAAGTAAGACTGTTAGCGCTCTAGTTGTTCTTTAGAACACTCTGGGACATTCTGTCACTGGGCTATAGTTGGGCTACATCTGGCTGATATTTGGGCTACCTTTGTTTTTTTTTGTCTCTGGTGGCCATCTTTGGGCTACATTGGGCTACATTGGGCTACATTTGGGCTCTAATATATATATAGCCCAATGTAGCCCAATATATATTTTTCAAAGTTAATTTTCGTAAAAACCACTGGAGCATATATCTTGAGACATAGCAAAGGCACATCGGGCTACCAGTCCCTACAATTTTGCCAAGTTTTGTGGAAATCCATTCAGCCGTTCGAGCTAAAAGTGAGTCCAACCGCCCTATGGAAAACTCAATGTTAAAAACACGTTTTGGGACCACACTTTTTTCTCTGCCCCCGCTTGACGAAATCCCCCCCAAACTTTCAGGGGACGCTCAGAAACAAAATGTGCCATTTTCCTGAAAATTTCAGCCAATTCCGTCCATCAACGCCAAAGTTATTCAACATAGAATTTTCAGAAATCCCTATTAAAAAAAATCCTAACTATATATACCTACTGGCGACCGCCAGTAGGTAATATATTCATTGAAAAAACCATAGGTTTCACACATGTTATAGTTAGTTAGCTGGACATTTCGCTCAAAGAAATCCTTTGAAATTCCCCCGTTATAGTTAGTTCAGCTAACTATAACTCATGCACCCGCAATGCACTGTTGATGACATCACATATTACATCACTCATGACATGGTCAGTGACATCACTCATGACATCACTGATGACATCTCAAATGGCATCACTGATTACATCATCCAGTGAATGTGTGTCTCTGAAAAATAAATATTTTTTATATATGTATATCTAAAGGTCGATGGAAGAATAAATGGGTAAATAAGTGTCTAAATGGATTTTTTTTGTAGAATTGATTGTATAACTGACTTATTAAGTGTATCTTTGTGAATATATGTATTAGCGAGTAATGTTTAAATATGTAAATATCTGTATCAGTGTCTCACTTTGTGTATAAGTGGCTGCATGGGTTGGTGAGTAGCTACATCAGTGTCTATATGGGTTATTAGATGGTTTTTTGAGTATCAGTACGAGTGTCTGTATGGTTTGGTGGGGGGTATTAATTAGCAGATAGATGCATGAATGAGTGACTCACTGTTTGTATGTGTTTTGAAGACAGCATGTGTGCAGGACTGTAGGGGTGGATGAGTGTGTGTATGGGTATGTTAGTGAGTGAATGACTGTCTCTATAGTGTCTTATGAGTAAGTACATATGTTTTAAACTAGTATATATGAGTATTGATCTATATAACTGAGTATATAGGAGAGTGATAGATTGGAAGAGCTCCTGTATAAATAAGTATGTGTTTCTATAAGTGATTGTCTATAAGAGTAAGTATGTGTACGTTTCTGTAAAAGTAAGTGTGGTGGTGTATGTATATCTGTATATGCAAGTAAATGGTTGTTTGATAGTTTATTTATATGTGTGAGTATGTGTATGAGTAACTCTATATATGAGTGTAGGTATGTAACAGGATGTATAGGTGTATGAGTACATATGATGAGTGAGTATATGTATGAGTGACTCTGTAGAACTGTTGGTGAATGAGTGGATGTGTATGTAGATTTTGAAATTACTGAATAGGTTGTTCTAACTGGTATTGGTTTGTCCATTGTTTTGAAAATTGTAGTTTCTATTTTTCAATTTGTGTATCAAAAGGTCTCATAGGATTACATGGGCGGACCCATACCTCTGGTACTCAGCAGTAGTGGATCACATTGAGTTCTGCACAAACTGTCAGGATACCAATGTTCTTCAACTGTGAGTAATTATGCCTCCACTATGCATTATTAAACGCGCCAGCATCAGAGGGTGGTCACAGCTGCATATGTGTTATGGGTCGAACGTGCGACGATCATTCCGAATAACAGACACAGTATCCAAGATAACCTTGATCTTCCATGCTCTCACTATACACACTAAATTAACGAGACAGCTTAGAAATGCAGCAAAACAAGTTATTCTCATGTGAAGCAAAATACTCAGTGTTCCCTAAACAATAGTGCAAGTGTGTGTCCTGTGCAAAGCAGATCAGGAAAGCAAAAATAGCGTATAAGCTTCTAAAAAACCCATGCTAACTTAACACGTTGTGAGTGCAAGGCTCAGCCCACGACACCCTCCCTCGATCGAAGCACGTGATATAAATGTGGGTGAATTAGGAATGCAGAGTCCAAGCCTGAAAAGCAGAGTCAAGTTCAAATTTGCAAAAAAAAATATTTGCTGTTTGATAGAAAACAGTAACTAAATAATAAAGAATAGGTAGAAAAATCAAAGAGTCTTAATTCAACAGCGGAAAATAAGCACAGTATGATACTCTGAATTAACTCCCCAAAATGCAGGAGCATGTCTGTATTTAATAAATCATGCACGCACTTCTGTGCAGGTGTTTGCTACATGAAGGACAAATGTTTCTCTAGCAGATGTAAGAGCGACCTCTTTTTAAAACAATAGCACTCTTATATGGCTCATTTGGTTGACTCTGCTTTCAAGGTCGGAATCGACGGCCAGATGGAAACATCCAGCTTCCCATGCAGACGAGTACACACAAATTTTTTATAGCAAACCACACGCTCCATTACCGTAATCATGTAAGAGATGCCTGATAACATCGCACAACCATCTGCATTATTTCAAATTAAATAACTCCCGTTTGCCAGTAAACTGAACGTTGGTATGAAAGCAGGTGTCGGAGTGCCTTTCAAAACTCAGGCCAAATTAGGCGCATCTTGATTACAAGAGCCATGCAATTGTATGTCTCTACAAATTAAGGAGTGATCTGGTGCTATTGTGCAATCCTCGCCATTCAGATAGACTTCTTTTCCCTCCCTCAGGCACCTATATGTAAATGATAATAACCAAGCTTCATAGAGATAAGCGCTAACTAAAGATCCATATCTGCCTATAGCATAGTATTTCATGCAAACCTCAAACTTAAACAGGCTAAAAAGTAACGTTATGATACCGTGGATAAGCCACACAGCTGAATCGGATCTCCAATGAGTGACCACTTGTAACCATTCTCATAGCGCGCCCTGTGCTCTGATTTGACAGTGAGAGAGTGATCGCACCATAGTTTGTACTGCTAATCAATCTCAGCATTTGCTACGAATACGCTTTCACGTTACGCGTCTCATCAAAGCTTCCGTGTGACGTCATGTACGCTGCCCCGTACGCAAAGACGCAAATGTTTTTAATTGTTTAAAAACATATATTTATGTATTTAATGAACATACTAACAGAAGACATTATGTAGGATAATTATGAAAACATTTTTTTAAGTTCCAATAATCCTATATTACTTTTAAAAGCAATTACACAAATCGCGGTGGAACGCATTGCGTACTCGCATCGTAAGAGTACCGTAAGCACAGCGTAAGCGTACGCAAAGCCATGTGACTTTAAAAGAAGAGATTTGATTGGTTCTTAACACTTCCTATTACAACTGTTGAAACTTCCGTCCCATTTTAATAATTCTACTTTGACTTTCTAAGAAGAAGCATCTCTTCTGAGAATCTTGTCAAATAGAATGAAGTTTACCATAATAACAGCAATGGAGTCATCTTCCAGCCATTCTTCAGAGGAATATTTCATTCCTGAAGAACCTCCAAAGAAAAGGAAAGAAGCTCTAATTTGGCAGTTTTTTTACTTTTCCAGAAGGACAAAAAAAGGTTAATGCTCCAAAAGTAACCTGTAAAATTTTCCAAGCTCTTTCAAGGGGTGATCCATCTAAAAAATACTTCTTTGGCACAGCAAATATGGAGCAACACGTGAAGAACTTACACCCCAACAACTTTGCTCGAGCTGCAACACGGAGGTTGAAGGACAACCCTCCTGCTGCTGCACCAAGCACATCAACTGCTGTACCAGCATTTTCAGCAAGCAGTTCACACCCACAAATTGATCCTGATTTTGCTAAAGTTAAAATTCTATGCATTTATTGCAATAAACTTTTGTGTTATAGGGAACAGTCTATTGACCTGATAAAACGCAGGAAGCAGGAGCATCGCTGTCCTCGACATTAGTTTTTTTATTTTTTATTCTTTTGTTCCTGTTGGACACTTCCAAGCCCCCCATTATACAAAAAAATTGCCCCTGGAATTTGTCCCCCCCGCCCCCGGGAGCTAAATAAGAATAAAACAGACTTCTAGTTTTTTTTTTTCCTTTTCCACCGCATACGAGTACCATACGCGTACCACGCAGTTTTTTTATTGTAAAAAATAAATAAATGTTTGCGCCTAAAGATCTATGTGGGACCCCCTGAGCAAGCCTAGAGGGTCAACATGTTTCTACCCTGCCCCCTTTCCTCATTTTTCAACTTTGTTTTACTGTTTTCTTGTGACTCAGTGCTACAGAGACACAAGATGGCTGCCAACACTTACTGGTTTGGAGTGTTGACAGACAGTTGACATCCAATCAGCATGCAGCTCGTGCTCGTATATATATATATATATATATATATATATATATATATATATATATATATATATATATATATATATATATATTCCAACTTTTCGTCCACAGGTTGAAAGGAACGATGTCCAAGCCTCAATTGTATGCAAAATTGGATTTAATTCACATCCCACTCGACGCGTTTCGGGAAAGCCTTCCCTTTGTCACGAGTACATTGGTCAGTTACATCCATACTTTTAAAGAAAAACCACATGACTTAATTGCATGATAAACATAGCCAACAGACTACCAACACGTCATATGTCTGGAGCTATGCATTGCGCCTTCTATTTCATTATTAGGCTAAAGTATGCTAATAACATGTAAATTCAATTAAATGTTTGAATCTATCATTGTGATCCATATTCTGTAACGGATGATTAATATTTAGGCAGTATATGTCACGCATTAAATCGAGTCATACTTGTATCCTGTATTGCGCTCTTCAAAATTACTACATTGAGCATTTTGTGGAATTTTTCGTAGCGCTGCTTTGTTTAAATAAACATCATACTTAAACACCTGTCATTTAGAAGAAATTCATACATGGAAATAAAATGAATGAAAATAAATGAATGAAAAAATGACATGGCAGTTTAGCAGCCTCGAACCCGTGGTCAGGCATACGCTCGTGGTTGCCGAGCGAACGCGCTATGGGTTGAGCTACCGTAACTCTCAGCTCTCTGCCACATATTATAGGATACAGTTGCATTTGTGCTCCCACACGAGGTTACTTGTGTTGAATGCTTTCACTATTTGCATGCGAGATTTCGCCCCAGTGGGCATACCTATTTTATCACCCTTACGTCAATGTCATGCTTGGATCTTGACTCTTTCGTGAGATTCATCACGGATGAATCTCACGAAAGAGTCAAGATCCAAGCATGTTACGGTAGCTCAACCCATAGCGCGTTCGCTCGGCAACCAGGAGCGTATGCCTGACCACGGGTTCGAGGCTGCTAAACTGCCATGTCATTTTTTCATTCATTTATTTTCATTCATTTTATTTCCATGTATGAATTTCTTCTAAATGACAGGTGTTTAAGTATGATGTTTATTTAAACAAAGCAGCGCTACGAAAAATTCCACAAAATGCTCAATGTAGTAATTTTGAAGAGCGCAATACAGGATACAAGTATGACTCGATTTAATGCGTGACATATACTGCCTAAATATTAATCATCCGTTACAGAATATGGATCACAATGATAGATTCAAACATTTAATTGAATTTACATGTTATTAGCATACTTTAGCCTAATAATGAAATAGAAGGCGCAATGCATAGCTCCAGACATATGACGTGTTGGTAGTCTGTTGGCTATGTTTATCATGCAATTAAGTCATGTGGTTTTTCTTTAAAAGTATGGATGTAACTGACCAATGTACTCGTGACAAAGGGAAGGCTTTCCCGAAACGCGTCGAGTGGGATGTGAATTAAATCCAATTTTGCATACAATTGAGGCTTGGACATCGTTCCTTTCAACCTGTGGACGAAAAGTTGTAGTATTGTGGGATTGGCGATCCCGTCCGAAGCCCGCCGCTGCAATCGGCCAGATCAGCTTAGCGCCAAAGAACTTCCTTGGAATATATATATATATATATATATATATATATATATATATATATATATATATATATATATATATATATATATATATATATATATATATATATATATATATATATGTATATATATATGTATTCACTGAAAAAACCATAGGTTTCACACCAGTTATAGTTAGCTGGAAATTTTACTGATATAAAACCATTGAAATTCCCACGTTATAGTTAGTCGGACTCACTATAACTTGCGCGTGCAATGCACTGCTGATGACATCCATATTACATCACTCATGACATGGTCAGTGACATCACTCATGACATCACTGATGACACCATCCTTGTGACACAGTCACAGACCTCCTCTCAGTGTAAAGTAACCCTTGAGACACATATTCAAAAATAGAAACTGAAATTTTTAAAAAATGGACATACCTATATCAGTTACAACAAGCAATTCTGTACTTCCACTATCTATATACACATCCACTCATTCACCAACAGTTTTATATAGTCACTCATACATATACTCACTCATCATATGAAGAGATACACCTATACATCCTGTTACACACCGACATTCATCCAAAAGTTACTCACACACATATTCACACGTGCAAATAAACTATTGAACAACCATTTATTTGAATATAGAGTTATACACACACTTCCACCTTACTTCTACTGAAAATTACACATATTTATTCTCTTAAACAATCACTTATAGAAACACATACTTATTTAAACAGGAAATCTTACAATCTCTTACTCTCACATATACTCACTTATATACATCAATATTCATATATACTAGATTAAAACATATGTAGTTACTGATAAAGACACTAGTGAGACAGTCATTCACTCACTAACAAACACATATAGACACTCATCCACCCATACAGTCCTGTACATATGCTGTCTTCAAAACACATACAAACAAAGAGTCAGTCACTCATGCATCTATGTGCTAAGTAATACCTCCACCAAACCACATAGACACTCATACTGATACTACTAAAAATATCAAATAACCCATATACATACGCATGTAGCTACTTATCAACACATGTAGCCACGTATACACAAAGTGAAACACTAATATATGTATTTAAATATTTAAACATAACTCACTAATATTTATTTTTCAGAAAGACACATATTCACTGGATGGTGTCATCAGTGATGTCATGAGTGATGTCACTGACCATGTCATGAGTGATGTAATATGTGATGTCATCAGCAGTGCATTGCACGCGCAAGTTATAGTGAGTCCGACTAACTATAACGTGGGAATTTCAATGGTTTTATATCAGTAAAATTTCCAGCTAACTATAACTGGTGTGAAACCTATGGTTTTTTCAGTGAATTTAATAGGTTTTTTAAATGCTAATTCCTAACTATAACTGGTGTGAAACCTATGGTTTTTTTCAGTGAATTTCAAAGGTTTTTTTAATGCTAATTCCTTACTATAAGTTTCACTTTATAAATAAGACTGTTAGCACTCTAGTTGTTCTTTTTAACACTCTGGTACATTCTGTCATTGGGTTACAGTTGGGCTACATCTAGTTGAATTTTGGGCTACATTTACAATTTTTGATCTCTGGTGGCCATCTTTGGGCTACATTGGGCTACTTTGGGCTACATTTGGGCTACATTTTGGCTCTAACATATATTAAGCCCAATGTAGCACAATACATATTTTTATAAAGTTAATTTTTTTACAAACCACTTCAGAATAGGGCTACCTGTCTCTACAATTATCCCATTTTTTTTTTTTAAATTTTTGGGGGGAGCGCTCCCAGAGCGCGCCCCGGAGTGCGGCCCGAAAAGCGTATTTCTGAAAAGCGCCCCCGGGCGCGCTCCGGGGAGCGTCTCGTGAGCGCCAATATCGCAAACGAAAACATGATCGTGACGTATCGCGTAGCCGCGACCGCGTGATACGCACGGCGTAAGCGCACCCGGAAGTACTCGAGCGAATACGATCGCAAAACGTAAACTTCCGACGCGCTTACGCTGCGCGCCCCCGTGCGCGTAGCGTAAGCGCGTCGGGTCATGTGAGCAGAAAATAACACTTTTCATTGGTTCATAACAGTTGTAGTTTCATAATGATGAAGCCCCTGGTCTTGTGACCTGAAAATAACACTTCTCATTGGTTCAGGACAGTTTTTTTTTCTAAATGATGAAAGACCCCACCTTTTTTCCTTATTCTGACTTTGTCCTTTGACTGAGGAAGACCTGTTTGTTGCTCTCTCTACTTTTTTGCTCCAAATAATGGCTTCAGTAGTAGCATCAGCTGGTGCATCTGCCCCACCACCACCACCACCACCACCAAGAGGACCAGCTCCAAATTATATTGGTGGTCAAGAACACGAGGAGGAGGAAGAGGAAGAGGAGGAGGGGAGAAGAAGATGGCTGCCAGAAGAAAATACACCTTACAAACCCAAACCACACATTGTTTGGCAGTTTTTTTCAATTCCAGAGGGGAAAAAAAAGGTGAATGCTCCCAAGGTGACTTGCCTCATCTGCAATGATGAACTTTCACGGGGCAACCCAAACAAGAAATATTCTTTTGGTAACTATACCATGATTTGGCACATGACAAGAAAACATCCAAACAACTACTCTCGTGCAGAGTTCCGGGAACTGGCCAGTAACCTCCCCCAGTCATCAAGGACCCCCTCCCAAAGAAACCAACCCACTTCCTCGCAACCAGAAACATCTGAGGTGATGCCTTGCATTCAGCCGAGATTTGCTGATTTTAAAATTACTTGTACTGCTTGTGGCAAGCTTATCTCCTATGGGGAACAAAGTATTAAGCTCATCGTCCTTGCAGGTGATAATCACAAGTGCCCCAAAAAGAAATAATTTTTTGGGTTTTTTGTTTTTTTGCTCCAGTTGAGCCAGTTTCAATTCCCTTTTTTTGTTTCTCCCCCTAAAAAATACAAAAAAAATATATAAAACTGTTTTGAAAAGCCAAAAAAAGTTCAAAAAGTTCCAAAAACACAAAAAAAATATAAAACAACAAAAAGAAGAAAAAAAAAGTTCTTGTAAGAACTACCTCCAATTTCTAAATAAAAACTTCATTTTTTTAAAACTCTGTCATCTTTTTCCCTCATTTTACGCTCCCCGGTGCGCTACCTGGTGCGCGCACCGAGCGCTTCCCCCGCGCAAAACGAAAAAAAATATATATTTTAAATGCCCCGCGGGGCCCTTTTATAGCCCCCACATCAAACCTAGGGGGTCAAAGGGGTCTATCCTTGACGCCTTATGGTCAGTTCCCACTTTGTTTTAGCCACCTCTTATGTCTCGATTTTACCGAGACACAAGATGGCGACCGCTCTGGACTGTTTGGAATGTTTACAGACACCCGAGAGCCAATCAGCTTTCCATGCGCACCTCGCGTGTCGCGCCTGGAGCGCACTCCGGTGCGCGCACCGGTGCGCTGCTATAGATATATATATTTTTTTGAACCTAAATTACTCAAAATCCACTGGAGCACATATCTTGAGACATAGCAAAGGCACATCGGGCTACCAGTCCCTACAATTTTGCCAAGTTTGGTGTAAATCCATTCAGCCGTTCGGGCTAAAAGTGAAATCGACCGCCCTATGGAAATTAACATGGGGAAAACGCGTTTTGGGACCCCCCTTTTATCTCGGCCCCCGCTTATTGTATCCCCCCCAAACTTTCAGGGAAGGACCGGTGCTCGACGAGGCCATTTTCATGAAATTTTCAGGCAGATACGTCAACCGGTGCCAAAGTTATTCCAAATAGAATTTTGAGATTTAACATTGAAAAAAATCCTAACTATAACTACCTACTGGCGACCGCCAGTAGGTAATATATATATATATATATATATATATATATATATATATATATATATATATATATATACACACATATACTAACTTGTACAGATGTTCAGATAGCCCTCTTCGTGCACTGATTTGCTATTGTGTCATTCACATTATTCTTCCAACCACTACAGTATACACCATGGGACAGCCCTTTCAGCCACTGTCTAACTTCACAGTGAGTACCAAATTCCACTCGTTCACATGCCACACATCCACAAACACATTAGTTCCCTTCAGTGCTAAGGACTATAATAGCAATATGTGCTTTTTGAGACCCAAAAAATATTTTCGTTTCTAGTCAGTATTTTGATGCTTGTTTTTATTTTGGAGGTAGTGAATTGTAACCAACTACAATACATCCATAATTCTAGGTCAGAGGGGCAAATGGCAAGATTTTCAATTTGACATTTCTTCCTGTAAACACTAATTGTCATTTTTGCCTTGTCAGCAAAATACTGGAAGTCTAGTCTATACCCTTTGATGAGAAAACCAATGGTATAGTAAAAGTTAGCATAGTGCTAAAAGAGAACATAGTGGGATCCTGCAATAGTGTTCTGCTGGAACCATTCTCACATTGGAGTATGGTTGTGACAGGACATATTTTAAAGCTTCCCTCTCAGTTTTGCCTTCTGCCGCTAAATGGTCTCCAGCAATAGAAGTCAATCGTACTCAAAGTGACAGACCCAGAAAATTAACATTTCACGATATCCTTGTCAATGGCATCTCTGAAATTATTTCCCACATTTCGAAGCGCTGTCCCTGTTCCGTGTCAAAATCCGAACTCCCTCTGTTGAGTATCTAATAAGTAATAACCAGCATGGGATTGATGCTTGTCACTACTGCTTTACTCACTTATGAGAGATCTCCATTTTGCCAACTTGCTAATTACCTTTGACGGCCAATGTAAAGCAAGATCTCTTTCCATTTGGAAACAACAGCTTGAGGGAGATCTTTAAAGCTCATCTGTTCTGGCCTCATTTGAAGAGTAACTAATGTCACTTTCATGCAATGAGATATTTATGAAGGAAGAGGTGTGGCGCCAGGGCGACTGACTCTGGAATCTGGGGATCACGGTTCAATTCCTGGTGCCGGCGGCAGGTTAGCCCAGCACCATGTGACTCTGGGCAATAGCTTGCTTAATCTTCCTGACGGTCCCCAGCACCTAGAGACCCTTATGGGTGATTGTTCGTGCTTTACAAATGTGGATTATTATTCCCCTGCTATTCTGGTGTACTAATCCAGGTTGCTTGTAAATCATATACTAATACCCCCTCTGGTATTGTTGGGCTATAGAAAACGTAAATAGAGAGCCATGAAAAAGAGCCATGGACAATAACTGTTTGGGTCTTCAGAATTCAGCCTTGGGAGGGAAGAAGGGGGGCAAGCACACCGACTACCATTTTGTGTGTGTAAAAGGCCGCTTTATTGAAACAGGTGCACATCACATTTATTAAACTGGCAAACTGCCTTACAAAACTGAAACCTCTCTAAACATCGAGTTACCTGACCCCTTTTTGTTTTACTCCCCCCACCCCTACGATCCCCACATGATAAAATCCCCCACCCTGCAATATACAAACATATAACTCAATTACATCATAATACTATCCAGTTTTATCCCCTACCTCCTAACTCCAAAACCTCCCAAGACCTACAGTCCTATTTGCCTTCTTGCAACTGTAACTAACTACCCTCTAATGTCAACTCCCAAACTGGTTACGCTTTCCCCGCTCCCGTTTCCCAACTCCCCAAACTTCACGAGAAAGTACCGAAATCCAGCCCAACTTGGCCAACATCAAAAACAACTCCGCCAGCACCTGTTCCAAGCGACAGCTTACATATAACCACCCCCTGTGCACCTGTCCCAACCCAGCCACCTGACACAAAAACCCTTCCTGTCCTAAAACCTTCCCAGGACAACCAAAAGCCCAAGCCAAAACCTAGGGAGGGTGGGCGGAGACAAAAAGCTCCTGACTAACACGTTCCCAGCCACCAGGTCTCAGTATCTAAAATGGTGGCTGGGACCCCTCGGGAACACTATTTATACTTTGTGCTGCAGGGCTCCTTTTGGGCTGGTTTTGGGCTATCCCCAGCCAGCCCAATGCGGCAAAATGGCCGCTCGCTTGTTCTCCCCCCTTCCCCCTCCCAAATCTGCCCGGGGGGCAGACCTCGCGGCTCGGCTGCCCCCCAAACCCCCCTTGGGAGGGAAGAAGGGGGGCAAGCACACCGACTACCATTTTGTGTGTGTAAAAGGCCGCTTTATTGAAACAGGTGCACATCACATTTATTAAACTGGCAAACTGCCTTACAAAACTGAAACCTCTCTAAACATCGAGTTACCTGACCCCTTTTTGTTTTACTCCCCCCACCCCTACGATCCCCACATGATAAAATCCCCCACCCTGCAATATACAAACATATAACTCAATTACATCATAATACTATCCAGTTTTATCCCCTACCTCCTAACTCCAAAACCTCCCAAGACCTACAGTCCTATTTGCCTTCTTGCAACTGTAACTAACTACCCTCTAATGTCAACTCCCAAACTGGTTACGCTTTCCCCGCTCCCGTTTCCCAACTCCCCAAACTTCACGAGAAAGTACCGAAATCCAGCCCAACTTGGCCAACATCAAAAACAACTCCGCCACCCAGGGAAAGGCGGAGGTTAGGTGCTTACACCGCCTCCCCCTTTTCCTGCCCCCCCCCCCCCATTTTTGCTGCAGAAATTGAGACGCCAACCGCTTGCCCCCAACTCAAAGCGCACCCCCCAATAAGCGGGCCTCCCTGACCCATGCAACCTGAAACCATTCATTATTGGGACTCAGCTGACCACCAAATAAGCTATCCCGTGTTTGCCACTTGGCCTTCTTTACAAACGAAAGCTCCTCCAACCAAATCAACACATCCCGGGCTAAGAAACCTTTCCCGACCTGCACGAGCAACCATTGTCAACAACTATGCCCCCTCAACGTCCCCTTGCGCGTTCAAAAGAACTCCGCTGCGCCCATAACGCCGATACCCCTGCGGATCCTCGCCACCGACGCGTAAAGTCCCCCCGGCCGCACCACCGTCCATACGCTTCAGACGCCGCACAACTCCGAAACCGGCACGTGCCCTACCACTGCTATCAGCCCCCCTCCCTTGCCTAATGCTTCCACCTCGCTAACCTCCCCGACACGTACCAACCTGCCCGCAAAAACCGCGGTGTCCCCCCAGCACATGAATTTCCGACACTACCCCCATGTGCTATGCCACTAGAAACTCTAGCAGCCCCGATATCCGCTGCTGCTTGTCTGCCGGCAACCCTGCCTCCATCAAAACCCCCGTCCAACCAACCCAAATATTGACCGCGCCATGCCGGCCCCACTGTCTTTGGATTTCCAACACTGGCACTTCGTGCCATGCCTCAATCACCTCGAGCCGCCTCAACACCTGCCGCTGCTTGCCTGCCGGAAACCGTGCTTCCCGTAAACACCAATACCAGCTCAATACCCAGAATTGACAGCGCCGTGCCTGGCCCCACTGTCTTTTGACGTTCCAACATTGGCACCTCGTGCCTTGCCTCCATCCCTTCGAGACGCCTCAACATCCGCCGCCGCTTGTCTGCCAGCAACCGTGTCTACAGCAACACCAACCCAGCTCCATACCCAAATTTGACAGTGCCATGCCGCCCCCACTGTCTTTTTACATTCCACACTGGCACTTTGTGCCTTGCCTCCATCACCTCCAGTAAGCACCGAGACCACTCAAATCCAAATTTGACAGCGCCGTGCCTGGCCCCACTTGTCATTTGAAATTCCCACACTGGCACCTTGTTCCTTGCTTCCCTCACCCCTAACAGCCTCCACATCCGCTGCTGCTTGTCCGCCGGCAAACGTGTGTCCAGCAACACCAAGCCCAGCTCAGTCCCAAAATTGACAGCGCCGTGCCTGGCCCCACTTGTCTTTCTGAATTTCCCCACACTGGCACTTTGTGGTTTGGCTCCATCACCTCGAGCCGCCTCAACATCCGTCGCTGCTCGCTTGCCGGCAACCGTGCCTCCAGCAACCCCGAGACCAGCTCCTTACACAAGGTGACAGCGCCGTGCGTGGCCCCACTGCCTTATCCGGTGCCCATGGCACCCCAAGGACCTCCGTGATCTCCTGAAACCTGTCCAGCCCACCTGGCAGTTCGTGGAGTCCGGGGCCCCGCCACGAAAAAGAGTCATCCAGGTAGGGCTGAAACTCCCCAGTGACCCGTTCGTTCCATAAAACCATTGCTGGAACCTACGAACCTTCAACCCCGCGCAGGACCTTGCGCAGCCCATCGGCAATGCTGTGTCCACCTACCTAAGGAACCTACATTTGGCAAAACAATATTCCCCAGGAACTGGGCCTAGTCAAAGACCATAATAAAAAGTGGTCCTTAGGGAATTATTTTAAAGTTATTTTTACCTTCAACTGTGTCACCATAGTGAACAACATTCCATAACGCTCCAGGGATTATTATCAAATCAAAATGCTGCAGTGTTCATAAGCTACCTAAGAGCATACCTTACGTACATCACCAATGTTGCGCCATATTTCATGCATGTCTGGCGACTCAAATATCCAAGCTACTCAGGTTGCCATGTTCGGTGCTGTTTGACCCTTTTCCCCACACTATACGGTCAATATGTGCACATTCGCCATATAACATTATTCCTCCCTTATATACCTAATCCCAATACCATGCTCAGTAGTCTTATACCTGGAAGAGTGTCATAGCGTCGACGTTTGATCTCACACACCCTTATCCCCGATACCTTCACCAGGACAAGTGTTGCACCAAGACTCTATTGTAAAATCACACATGTCCCAAAAACAACATACTTACGACCCATCTCCTAAGAACATGTATATGTATTGTCTGCCCACCCCACACGGAATGCCCCCAAGCGCAGATTCATAATGTCCCTGCACCTCTGCCACTCCCAAATTGTCCCCGTGTCCGAACACCACTACACCATCACAGATTCGTGGAGTGAAACGTAACCCAGGTCCCATACGGCTGTCCAATCCGTGGTGCCGCACCATACTACTAGGCGAAATGCACACTCCTCTAACATCCATGTTTGCTCTTCATTACTCACCAACACGACCGGCAACTAAGACCTAAACGTCTGCTCCTAAAAAGGAACCAAAGTCCTCACCGCAACCACATGCCAGTTACGTCACCTCCTACTGCTGTGTAACCATGCACCATTCTGTATATCTTACCTTCCGCCTCTCTTTGAGCAGAAACTAAAATTGAACAAATGTCTCAACAGTACTGATATTCTATCGTGTTATGAGACCTTAGCGCCCCCATGAACGAATCCAACTGTACTTACATCCCCTGTACTTTGCCCGGGCAACCCCGAAAGGGAACATAACGTAACAAACTAAAGTAATGACCGAGTTCCGCACATAGCGCTGTACAACCCAACCAAAACCCCAAGCCACGGTAGAAACTTACCAACGCATAGTTGCCTAAATCAGCCTCCTCACACGAAACTCACTACAACAGTCGAGTGCTTCGCTAGTGCGGTGCAGCTATGCTATGGTCGCTCCTGCGATCACGTGACCCAACTGACCGGCAAACGTGTTGGCCATAATGTTATGGAGTCCCATGTCTGACTTTGCCTCTAACAAAACGGACACGTGGCTAATAGCCCCAATATCCTCAACTTCTCTGCGACAACTTTGGACCACCTTAAAGGCATAGAATTAGTGTTGCCTTTTACCCCTTCTAATGTCTCTATTCCCCCCCCCGCAATGGAGATCTCGTATGTGGCTGCATGACCAAACCTCGCACCGGCGATTAAACACACTCCTGCCCGACCTTGCGAGCCACAACCTCGGTATACAAACCTACCCACTGCTACCCACTCAGGGGTACTCATGATCCCCAAAAAGCCCCTTTTTCTGTCCCTTAATGCCGTGTTGTAAACAAGACAACATAAAAGGCAGGAGTTGTATTAAAAGGATTTATTTCAGTATGAAATCAGGATAAGAAAACCCACAAGAAGAGGCTAGAAAGAGCGATGCTGTCGTATAACGGAACAGAATGAACATTATACATGTCATAAAAGAATAGGAAAGTAATTAAAGGAACAGATACAACATGCCGCCTGTCGAAAAAGGAACACTAACCATAACGCCGCGCCTCCATCTGTAAATCTCGCGATAGCTTATTCTCGTATATATTGGAACTAATGTGTCGGAAAAGAAATATACCACAACCTCCTGCCCCATGTAGTTCAACATCCGCCCCTAGCTTTGCATAGCCACAGGCCTCCTCCATTATTCCCACAACTATACAAAATATTGTCTCGGCTAACCCCACCACCTCGTTCTATCTAAGAGCAACTTAGGCTTACTCTTGCTGCCTGCGTAAGGATCACCCAATCCTCCCGGTAGACTGCTTGTTGCAGGTTCCCATCTATCCTACCCATACTGTCCGAATACTTTGAGGTTCCCAGAAAGCCTGATGTGGTAATGACGAACTCCCATGCTAGACATAGTACAAATGTGTTTAAGCGTGTATAAGGAAAAGCACACGACAATGAAATGAATATCCTTGGCCTCAAGGACATGTAAAGCTTGCACGCGAGCATTCCACAAATGTCGCCCCAACGTCATCTGTATTGTCTTATAAAAAGAGGCGAAGCCCTCACCAAGTCCCCAGCCGAGTTGATTAGTACATGTGCCAAGCCTGCATTTGCGGACCACTATGTTATCTTATGATACCAAGACTAGTCAAGTATTCCTCCGTGCCGTTGCTCCGTGGCTGCTGACGATCCCCAAGCCGCTGGGGGCCCTGTGGGTGTGAGTGACTGCCGAGCCCGCCCGGGGCCTTCTTGCTCCCCAAGCCGCTGGGGGCCCTGTGGGTGGAGGGACTGGCGAGCCCGCCTGGGGCCTTCGTAACCAGCCGCGTCGAGACCCTCGCGTACTCCGGGCCTGCTGCAGGAAGCACAGCCCTCCCTTCTCCTTGGTGCCGCCGGGCCGCCCCAAGCCATACCAAGTCCGGGGCCCCACGCCGGCCGCCCCCCCTGACAAAGAAAAGGTACTGCTGGTGTACTGGGACCCTGAACTGCGTGCCCCCCTTCACCCGCCCCCCTTTATCCCCCCAACCTCCTCGTACCCTCCCCATAATAACCCCCCTACTGCCGGTCCCCTCCCCGGCGAGCCCCCCCCCCCCGCCTACCCATCCCTTCCACCGTCACCCCATGGCTCGGACCCTCTAAACCCTTCCCGCCCCTTTCCCTGCCCTCCTGAGTCTTATCAATGCCTCAATGCAGGGGAGACCCCCCGCATGCCCCCCATCACCACCCTTCGGTTCCCCTCCCCCCCACCCGACCACGTGGGAACACCCCCCCTCTCTTTCCTGGCCCCCCAGGACCATCCCACCTTGTGCCCCCTTATGCACCCTCCTTGCCAGCCTTTCTGTCCCCTTCTCTTGCCACGCAGGTGAGTGGCTCCTTGACTCCCCTACTGTGGTGGGCCTCCCCCTGTCGACATCCCCCTTTTTCCCCCAATCCGCCCCAGTTCCCTGCACGCTCTCCCTCCCGCCCCCCGATCCTGAGGCGTGCGCTCCCACCCCTCCCGCCCCCTTTTCCGCCCGGTGCCCCAGACGCCCGGGAGGCCCCGCTCACCGGCAGAGCCTTCCCGACCTCGCCAGCCGCGCTAGGGCGGCCGCAACCCCCCTCCGCCTCGCTGCCCGCCCTCGGTCTCCCACCGCCCCGCCCTCCCTGCCGATTCCATTCCTCAAAACGGCGAGGCGCCGCTGGCAGCGCGCCTCGTCCGCCCTCCCTGCATCATTTTGTTTCCCCGCACCGCCCGTCACAAACAGGGCCGCGCTCCTGACATCCGCGCAGCCCTGTGACACCTACCTGGAAACGCGCAAACTTCCGTGGCGGCGCGATGGCCGCCGCCGCCACGCCGCGAAGGCCCCCCCGCCTCGCCCAGCCGGGTAGTGCCTCGAGGACTCACCCCTCGCCAAGCCCCTTAAAACTAGCGAAAGCTGCCAAATAAATAACAATAACCATCCAGATAATAAGAGACAAAAAGCTCCTGACTAACACGTTCCCAGCCACCAGGTCTCAGTATCTAAAATGGTGGCTGGGACCCCTCGGGAACACTATTTATACTTTGTGCTGCAGGGCTCCTTTTGGGCTGGTTTTGGGCTATCCCCAGCCAGCCCAATGCGGCAAAATGGCCGCTCGCTTGTTCTCCCCCCTTCCCCCTCCCAAATCTGCCCGGGGGGCAGACCTCGCGGCTCGGCTGCCCCCCAAACCCCCCTTGGTTTCACAAGCAGACTCTTTTTATTTGTCTGA